>NW_007731600.1:89408-153250 GCF_000696425.1 Galeopterus variegatus
AATTAAAGGTGTTTTTTTTTGATTTATGTGAATTTTTTTTTTTTCCCCTTTATTGATTGCAAAAAACTCTGGCCAAAAAACCCCCCCCCCCCCGCAAAAAAAAAAAGAGAAACAAAATATCTTTTATGAATGCTAAGAATATATGAAGAGCACAACTTTTTATTCCAAGGAATCATAATAAAAACACACATTTTGATTTCTAGGGCCTTTGCTTTTAGTTCTCACACTGATCCTATGTGTCAGGTGCTGCTACTGCCTTACATATGTAGGGGCAGTACTGGGATCAGGGAGAACTGGGATCTGAATACAGATGTGTGGATCTAGCGTCCATGACCTTAACACTACATTGTCTCTCAGTCAACTTGATTCCAATCAGTTGATAAAGACAATTGATGGGAGCTTTTCAAAGAGAATATGCTCTACCTCTTGTTGGCAACCTTGTCCAAAGTCAAATGACTCCGCCAAGGGGCCCTTTGTAGTATATACAGTTACTGGTTCTGGCAATATAAGAATGTCTTCTAGATCTTCACTAAGGCCTCTGTACTGACTCTCACAATCAAGGTGTAACATGATCACTGTGCCCTAACAATAAGAGACTGCCAGATTACCCTGATCCTGAAAAAGTCTTTAGGTGAGACTTGAGCATCTTACTTCCTTTGGGACAGAATGGGCTCCTCTAAAAATAAATATAATTTACTCCCCCTTCTACTAAGATTTCACTAGTTTAGAAATGGCAAATACATTTCATTTTAAGTGACTGAAGTGGCTGTTTGTGATGCCTGAGTTGAGAATGATTCTGAGACCACATCCAGGCTCAGGAAGAATAAAGGAGGGTCATATGTAGATAGAAGCATAGGCATATGTGCACCACGTATTTCCATCCCTGCCCCAGACACAGGGTCTGTTGCCTTCACGAGAGCGCTGGGCATAAGGAACGTGATGAGTAGGAATGGCATCCTTTGTGGGGGATCAAATAATTTATATTTTATATTGACTCTGTCATATTTATGTTGACTGAGTTATATCCTCAGACTCTGATTCAATAGCTTGTAAGATGTGGATTAGGAAAAGGGAAGAAAAACAGGGGAGGCAGAACACTTTTCACC
The DNA here is from genome assembly GCF_000696425.1 of Galeopterus variegatus. Taxonomy (NCBI): domain Eukaryota; kingdom Metazoa; phylum Chordata; class Mammalia; order Dermoptera; family Cynocephalidae; genus Galeopterus; species Galeopterus variegatus. The sequence goes on from NW_007731600.1 coordinate 90,515, forward strand.
TAATGGGTTGGCACTATGGCTTGTGCTTTAAACTGAACATGACTTACTAGTACTTGGGCGAGTCCCTTACCCTTCGGCTAGTAGAAACTTCCTCAACAGGACACACTCTGGAGTAGTAATTTCATGAATTCTGCCCTTTTTTATACTTCTCCCCCCACCACCTTCTGCACACACATATCCATGTGGAAATAAAACAGCTCTACTCCCAGGGAAGTCAGATTCTAACATCATTAATCTCTGTCACTGTATTTTTAGGAAGACGCTCATCAGGATCCCACAAGCTCCTCCCATGCCACATCACATTGGCTTCATGGAAGATAACAACCACTCCCACTTCCAACATCTTTACTTTGCCTTAACTGGAATTCCAGGGCTTGAGCAAAAGTATTACTGGATGGCATTCCCACTGGGTGCTATATATGTCATTGCCCTTGTTGGCAATGGCATCATCATCTCTACCATCAAGTCTGAATCGTCCCTGCATACCCCCATGTACTATTTTCTGTGTATGCTGGCATTGGCAGACATGGGTCTTGCCCTTTGTACTTTACCCTCTATGCTAGGCATATTCTGGTTTAACTACAAGTCCATTGCCTTTGATGCCTGCCTTGTTCAGATGTACTTCATCCACACCTTCTCAGCCATTGAGTCTGGTGTGCTAGTGGCTATGGCTTTTGATCGTGTTGTGGCAATCTGGAACCCTCTCAGGTATGGCACCATCCTAACCAATGGTGTGGTCTGCAGAACAGGGGTAGTCATCTTGTCAAGGGCAGTCTGTGTGGTCTTCCCTGTGCCTTTTCTCATCAAACGGCTGCCCTTCTACCACTCTAACATCCTCTCCCACTCTTTCTGCCTCCACCAAGATGTCATGCGCCTTGCTTGTGCCAGCACCCGCATCAACAGTCTCTATGGTCTCATTGCTGTCATTTTCACCAAGGGTTCTGACTCCATCTCCATCCTCCTCTCCTACGGGTTCATACTCCGAACAGTAATGGCTATTGCCTCAGGGGAGGGCCGGCTGAAGGCACTCAACACCTGTGTTTCACATACCTGTGCTGTGCTCATTTTCTATGTGCCACTCATTGGGGTGTCTGTCATTCATCGCTTTGGAAAGCATCTGTCACCACTGACCCATGCCCTCATGGCTAATGCCTACCTTCTTGTACCCCCTGTGCTGAACCCCATAGTCTATACTCTGAAGACCAAGGAAATACGAAGAAAGATCACCCAAATATTTGTTCAAACCAAGATTACTGCAGAGAGGTAGAATCTGCCAATTTGAGAAAGCATATATTGTATCAATTATTATCTTTGAAAAATAAAGATTCATCTTTTTTCTTTATATTTTCTGTGTGTTTTGAATTGGGCAAAAAAATGCGTCCTTATTCACAGAGAATACTTTCTTTTTCCTATGCCAAATTGTTCTTTGCCCTAGTATAGAAAACGTGGCATCTGTAAGAATTGTTTAATGTGCTGTCTTGTAATACTACATTGAAGACTTGGATGTAACAGCTGAAGGTAGGGAATATTATTAATTCCATTTTTAATAACTCCTTTGAACAGAGAAGGTTCATGGGTTTTATGCCTTTTAAATTAAAGTCTATTAACTTAATTTAATTTGAAATTCTAATTCAAAAGTTAGTAGTCTCCTCAATGACCTTAGCAAGGAAGAAACAAACTACTCATTAAATAACAAGAGAATACCTGAGGATAATAAGTTATTAAAATAAAAGATGAACCAGAAAAGTGATCAAATTTTAGAATTAAGAATACAAGTGTATACAAGTGAGCAGGAGATAACTTGTTAGATAACTTGGGATCAAAAGATTGATGGTGAGTTTTAGCTCTTTCACATGTGAGCTGTGTGACCCTGGGCATTCTCTTAATTTCTCTTAGCTACAATTTCTTTATTATGAAAATATAAATAATATCACTTGGCATCCAATTTGTTATAAAATTAAATTTAATCATAAAATTAGTAAGTAATCATATGTAAAATTATTTGTAAACTACAAAGTGCTCTGTAACCATAAGAAGTGGTTAAGAACATTGAATGTAAGAAAACAAGATAACTTGCATTTATAAACTTCCACTAGTAACAGACACAATGCTTTAGTCTTTTATATGTTATCTCATTTGATAATTATGGCATCCTTATGAGGGAAAGTGTTATACCCTGTTTCCAAAACAATTGATTTGTTGACCATGGTTCAGCTAGGAAGATTTACTAAAGAATGTTGGACATAATCTATATCATGGGAACAGAGAATGCCTGGGTTCCTAGGCAAGGTTCCAAAGGGCAACACACCCCACCTGAAAGCAGGCAGGTAAGCATGCCAAAACAAAAACCCACTTCCTTGTGGGTGGCCCACCACAGTCACTGCCACAGCCATGGCTGTCACAAAAGTGGGTCAACACCATAGCAGTAGCCACAGCAACTGTGCAGGCAGCCCACCAGACACTCAACTGCATTGACACAGGAGTCACCAATAGAGACTGGAAAAAGAAGAGGAAACCTCTCCCCTTAAAGCCCACTCCAGAGTAATAGAAGAAGCAACTTCTCTACCAGAAGACCAGACATCAAGGTAGGGATACCAGAAATACAAAAACTCAAGAAAACATGACACCACCAAAAGAATACTGTAATTCTCAAACACCAGACTCTATAGAGCAGGAAGCCCTTGAAATGACTAAAAAGGAATTCCAAGCAACAATCTTAAGGAAACTCACTGAGATATGAAAAGACTCAGTCAGACAACATAATGAAATGAGAAAAAACAATCCAGGATATGAAGAAAGAAATTTACAAAGAGATTAATACCTTAAAAAATGTAGCAGAACTCATGGAACTGAAAGATTCACTCAACAAAATAAAAAACACAACTGAGAGCTTAAACAGCAGGCTAGAACAGGCAGAAGAAAGAATTTCTGATCTTGAAGATATTCTTTTCTAAATAACCCAGGCAGACAAGAAAAAGAAGAAAAAGAATTTTAAAAAATGATGAAAATCTGAGAGAGCTAGCTGACAACCTTAAGTGCACAAACATTCAAATCTTGGGTCTTTCAGGAGGAGAGGGGAAAGGAAAGGCATGGAAAACCTATGCAACAAAATTATAATGGAAAACGTCCCAGGTATAGGGAGAGACATAGACCTTCAGATCCAGGAGGCTCAAAGATCCCCAAACACATTCAACCCAAAAAGATCCTCTCCAAGACACATTATAGTCAACCTGGCAAAGCTCAAGGACAAAGAGAGAAACTTAAAAGAAGCAAGAGAAAAGCCTATAAGAGAGCCCCTATCATACTAATAGCAGACTTCTGAAAAGAAACTCTATAAGCCAGAAGAAAATGGGATGATATATTAAAAATACAAAATGAAACACAGTGCCAGCCAAGAATACTATACTCAGCAATTCTATGCTTCAGAAATGAGAGATAAATAGTGTGTTTTCCAGACAAACAAAAACTGTGGGAGTTCCCCACCATGCAACCAGCTCTGTAAGAAATCCTCAAGGGAGTCCAGCATCTAGAATCTGAAAAAAGATAATCACTACCACGAATACACAAGAAAGAACAAAACCCACTGGTGGAACAAAAATGCAAATGAGAAAGAGAAAAAAACTAAATCTTACCACCACAGAAATCCATAATGACAATGTAATAATGCCCCTACTTTATTTCTGATGTTAGCAATTTTGGTCTTCTCTCTTTTTTTCTTGGTCAGTGTAGATAAAGGTTTGAAAGTTCTGTTGATCTTTTTAAAGGATCAACTTTTGGTTTTGTTGATTTTCTCTACTGTTTTTTAATTCCCTATTTCATATATTTCCGTTGTAATTTCTATTTCCTACTTACATTTGCTTTTGGTTTAGTTTGCTCTTCTTTTTCTATTTTCTTAAGGTAGAAATTTACATTACTGATTTGAGGTTTTTCTTATTTTTAATATAGATGTTTACAAGTATAAATTTTCCACTAAGCACTGTATGAGCCCTGTATCCTACATATTTTAATGCGTTACGTTTTCGTTTTTATCTCAAAGCGCTCTCTAATTTCCCCGTGGCTTTTCTTTTTACCCACTGTTTAATTAGGAGAGTGGTGTTTAATTTTCACACATTTGTGAATTTTCCAAATTTCCTCTGTTATTGTGATCAGAGAACATATTTTCTATGTTCATAGTCTTTTTAAGTGTATTAAGAGTTATTTTGTGCCCTCCCCACCAAAAAAAATCTATATCATGGAAGATAGATAAGCTAGGTTAGGCAGAGAAACAGTGAAGACTCTCATAGAAGGGGTTTAAAGAATCATTCCTTATTTTATTTGAAGGCAAACTAAGTATAGGAAGTGGAAAAATGAAGGCACATGTATACATTGAGCTACCTGTATCTGTTTACATGCTCAGAGTGACTTTTTCTAGTGTATTTTATTGCTTGACTGTTAAAATCTAACACAGTAGATTCTTGAAGACTTAAGTGTCATTGTCTATTCCTCAAACCAGTAGCTATTTTAGAAATTTGGAAGATTAATTCAAAAAGCTTTCATGTGCAAGAAAAGAGTATTTCCATTTGAATTCTGCTTTCCATTTAAATACTGTTTCCATGCACATGAGGGAGGCCTTACTGAATTAATCTTAGATGGGTGCATAAAATAAACTTTACTATTCTTTTCTTAATTATATAAGAAATAAAAGCACATTTCAAACATTTAACAAAGTAATATTATTAAAAATATCGTTTAAATATTCTGGACTTTTTGGGGAGTCTTGAGCTCTGGAAGGACTTGTTAAAAATTGGCCAACAGTATCACAGCTCTGAGTATGGAGCAGGGAATGTATCCCCAGAGCTATTCCAGTAATTGATAAGAGGCTAGGCCTAGAACTGCTTTCTCCAAGTTGAGGGGAAAGATTCTAGAGGCAGAGCAAAATGACCAATATTTTCCAGGGATGAACAAGTCTCTTTGAGGACTTTTAGTCTCTGGTGTTTTCACCCATATGGGGTGCTTGAAATTCAGGCAATGGCAAAGAATTCTAAATCACAGTACATTTTAGAGACAAATAGAAATGTTCTTCATGGCTGTTGTCTTTTGTGCATTAATTACATAAAGGCTGGCCTCAAAAACAAGTGTAATGTTGAATGAGTTTGTGTGTTTCCCTGTATCTGCTTTCTGCCTTTCCACCTTCTTTTTTAAAAGTGAAGATAATAGCTATAACAGTAGCAGCATCAGTAGCATAACAGCTACAACACCATCTACTAACCACAAAAACTGGCACTCAGGTCTTTTCAGATTACTCTCAGAATTAACTGTATGAGTGAATATGTTGAAAGCAACAGATTAGGTATTGTACATCTCTGGGTTTAAGTCCCGGCTGTGTCACTTACTGTATAAGGTGGGACAAGATACCCAATTAACCTAATTTTGTTTTAATCTACAAAACATGGATAAGAATATTGCTTATTTCAGAGTCACAGAGTTTAAAGGGGTTATATATATATATATGTCATATATATATATGAGTTAGCTCAAGACCTGGAAAGAGTAAACATTCAATAAATGTCAATTGGTATTATAATTATTATTATTCTTAATTAAAAAAAAATACACTGAATCACAGAGGGTTTATTTAATTTTGTCAAGCTCAAATACCAAGTAAGTGTTCACAGTCACAATTTGAAATCACATCACCCTAGCCCCAAACTCCACGCTGGTTCTCACCATATCTCTTTTATATCTTTGCGTTTATATTCTCAGTGTGCTCTTCCTTGCTTCCATGAGGAAAGAAGAACTGCATAATCTCATGAAAATGAGAAAGTATAATCTAGAGACTCTCAATGATAAGATATTAATTCCAAAAGATCTATCAAGGAGAGAACCTAAAGAAGGAGGTGATTTAGAGTAGTATTATTGAAAGTGAGGTCTATGCACCAGTGCTGGTCTGGGAACGGTCTGTAACCTATCTGTGTTGAGGCAAATTCAGAAAGAGAGAGTGTCTGGAAATCTTTATTGCAATTTGACTTCTCAGTGTTACTGAAGCACATGCTTTTAAATACAAAGTCAGAACAATGAACTTGTGTTGGTCCAAGATGAATTGAAAAATCAGAAAAAAACTCAAAATTAATTTACCACAGATAGTTTAGAGAAGCACTGATTTAAAAGGGATGCCTTCTATTTTTTCAGTTAATTAAAAAAATCTATTCTATATACAAGGGTATTTCAAGAAATTAATGAAAAAATAAAATTAAGGTGTTATGGATCTTTCCTTGAACTTTTTGAAGTACCCTCATATATTTGAGCTAGGCATGTGATTTATAATAATGATGATGAAACTCACAAAGTCAAAGATTGCAAAAAAGCTACAATCTAGTGGTGGAAGCAGACAAGTAAGCAGCAGGAATGCCTTCTGAGTGCCTATAAGCTTACCTGGAAAGTAGAAAGTGCTATCTGCTCTCTCAAGTAATCATGGCCCACAGTCAACATGCCTTTGATAGTTTGTTGATACGTGAACTTAATTCTTTTAGTGTTGTGAATAGATCCTATAATCGGAAACTCCAAAGCTAAATTCATTAAATTTAAGCCATGACGTAATGCCAATTTCTCTATACCACCTTCAGGAATCTAGACTACGACTCTTCTTTACAAAGTTTGGTATGGGAGTTTTGCTTTTCGTAATGTTGGAAAACATCAAGGAGTAACTCCATCAGTATCTGGAATCTTTCAAACTGTCTTCTACTGCAGCCTCCAGATGATCATATTCCACTCCAAAAATCAGGAATTGTGGTAGACACAATAATGTCCTTCCACAGAGGTCCATGGCCTAATTCTTAAAAACAGTGAATATGTAACTTTACATGGAAAGATGGAATTAAGGTTGCTAACAAAATGACTTTAAGATATGGAGATTATCTAGGATTACTTGGGTGAGTTCAATGTCATCACAAGGGTCCTTTCAACGTGAGAGGTGGAGGCAGAAGCATCAGTGTCAGAGTGATGTGATGTAATGTGAGAATGACTTGACTCACCATTGTTGGCTTTGAAGGGGGTCACAAGCCAAGGAACTGGACAAACTCTAGAAGCCAGAAAAGGTAAAGAAATAAATTGTCCCCTAGAGCCTCATGAAATATAGCCCTGTTGACACCTTGATTTTAGCCTTTGAGACCCATTTTAGACTTCAGACTTCCAGAACAGTAAGGTAATAAATTTGCATTTATATGTATATATAAATTTATATACTATGTTATATTTACTTCTTTAAATATATTAACTAATATGCAATTGTTTATATTATATTGTATATACTATATATACATATGTGTATATATACATGTTTACATATATACATACATAAATTGATGATGTGGAAGAACATGGAATGATTAAAAGAACTAGAATTAGAAAGACAGGAGGACAGAATATCCAGAAAAGCCTCTCATTGGCCAGGATCCCCAAAATAGTCCAGAGAAGGGTATATGGACAGATACTAAAATAAGTCTGCACTGTATTACAAGCTGTGACAGAACTATGTAGAGTTAGGATTCTAAGGAGGACTTCTTTGCAATTATTGGACTTGAACAAAATATCCTCGAAGACCTACTCTCTCCAATTTCACTAAAAGTATCCAGCCCAGGTTTCTAAATTTCCCACCCTAGCATCTATAAAAGAAAAAGATACAGTTGTCATAAAAAATAATAAATGGCTAGAAAAAGGGGCACATAAGTGTCAAACCAGGATAGCATTTCAGACCTGGTCAGACTCTCCTAGCCAGGGAGGAGAATCCAAAGGGGCCATGACCTTGAACTCACACAAACTTTAATCTTCATTCAAAGTTATACCCATTAGAAAAATACCTCTCTTGATCAAAACTCCCCTCCCTTCTATAATGGACAGGAAAAGTAAATTTTATTCCTTCCCACCAACAGCATATCTCTTACCTACCACCATCAGCGTATCTATTGCCATCACCATTTCTTCATTCAACACATATTTCTTGATGACCTCTTATGTAAAATACACTGAGTACAAACTGCTAAAAACCACAGATAACTAAGATAGATGCATAGCCTTTATTGAGATTATAGTTTTCAGTACAACTACTAGGATTCTTCAAAAAGTTTATGGAGGGCCGGACCTGTGGCTCACTCGGGAGAGTGCAGCGCTGAGAGTGCTGAGGCCGCAGGTTCGGATCCTATATAGGGATGGCTGGTGTGTTCACTGGCTGAGCATGGTGCGGACTACACCAAGCCAAGGGTTCTGATCCCCTTACCGGCCACAAAAAAAAAAAAAAAAAAAAAAAAAAAAAAAAAAAAAGGTTATGGAAAATACATGTTATAAAAAAAGTGCACGGATTTAAAAAATTGTTTGCACCAAAATAAATCAAACTAACTTGTTATAACATGTCTGAACAGGATCTAATTTGAGGCAGTGAGAAGGCTAAGATATCAATGTTTGAAAAGAGGCCCTGTTAGAGTAGAAGAACAGAAGAATGGTGGAAGAATGGTGAAATCATTGATGCATTATGAAAAATTTATTGGGACCATGCACTGAAAAAATCAGTGGTTTACAAATTGATACCTCATTTTAAGAAGGGAGGAGATAATGTTGAAGATGAAGCCTGCAAGGGCAAATTATTCACATGAATTTGAGAAGAAAAAACTAATCTTGTTCATGCCCTCATTGAAGAGGGCCAACAATTATCATCAGAAACAACAGCCAGCACCATGGACATCTCAATTGGTTCAGTTTACACACTTCTAACTGAAAAATTATGGTTGAGCAAATTTTCTGCTCGATGGGTGCCAAAACTGTTGGGCCCAGATCAGCTGCAGACAAGAGCAGAGCTTTCAGTGGAAATTTTAAGCATGTGGGATCCAGATCCTGAAGCATTTCTTGGAAGCATTGTAACAGGAGATAAAACATGGCTTTACCAGTTCAATCCTGAAATCAAAGCACAATTAAAGCAATGGCTACCAAGAGGTAGAAATAGCCCAGACAAAACAAAAATGGATTGGTTAAGAGCAAAAGTCATGGCAACAGTTTTGGGGGATCTTCACGGCATTTTCCTTGTTGACTTTCTGGAAGGCCAAAGAACAAAAACAAATGCTTATTGCCAAAGTGTTTTCAGAAAGTTAGCTAAAGCTTTAGCAGAAACATGCCTGGAAAAGCATCATCAGAGAGTCAATCCCCACCGCTACAGTACTCCTGTTTATTTCTTTCATCAAACAAGGACAATTTTGTAAGAGTTTCAATGGGAAATCAATAGGCATGCACATTATATAGTCCTGATTTGGTCATTCTTACTTCTTTTTGTTTCTTAATCTTAAAAACTTTAAAGGCCATCCATTCTTTTCTTCTTCAGTTAATAGTGTTAAAAAGACTGCATTAACATGGTTAAATTCCCATGACTGACTTTCTTTGTTTCTTAGCTCCCACTTATGAGTGAGGACATGCAGTATTTCTCTTTCTGTGCCTGGCTTATTTCGCTTAACATAATTTTCTCCAAACTCATAAAAAATTAATTAATTAATCAATTAATTCCCAGGAACCTCAGTTCTTTAGGCATGGACTAAATGGTGGTTATCATCACTAACAAAAGTGTCTTGAACTTGAAGGAGCCTATGTTGAAAAATAAAGTTTATATTTTTTGCTTATCTTTTAAATTCATTTTCCATGAATTTTTTTGAAGTCCCCTTGTATGTACCACATCAGTGAATAGAATACCCAACTTGAGAATGACAACATAGAGGAAAACATCCAGAAATCCTTGATCCTAAAGTAGTTTTTGACATGGTGAGGGGTGCCTATTCAGTTTAGAATGGCTTAGAAAAACAAGAGGTACTTTGTTCTTCCATCCTTATTCTTGTACACAAAGAGGAGACTGAATTCAGTTTTATTTTCCTTATTCAAGAAAAGATATATATCCAGTTAGAGTATTAGATAAAGTACTGTAGATTTCTAACCTTGATGTACTTATTCCAGCATTAGTCCAGGATAACGATGGGGTTATAGGTTCATGTTTGTCTAATGCTATGTCCTCCCATTACTTCCTGACATGTATATGCATCATTTTAGTTGAAAATTTGCTGATCTTCAGGTAAGAAATGGATACAAGATCAATAGGCTGAAAGGCATCTAGAACTAGAAAAAAATCTAGTTTTCTTTTTGGTGGAAAAGCAGGCATTAGAAAGTCGATATAGAAAAATTTAAGTAATATATGAATTAAAATCATTATCCTTCTTCTACTTTTCTTCTTTCCATTCAAATTGCTACCCCAGTATCTCCTTCTCTATTTCTTCTTCATCTTTCTCTGTTTATTTATTGTTAATATTATCATTGTAATATAATGGCTATGAACTTAGCAATTATTATTACCCGAAAAGGCGTTCGCTCTCAGCTGCCCCTCCTGAGACCACTTCTGTGTACTTTATGCGCTCATAGCATTTTCCCCATTGCCCTGGAGTTATCCCCACAGTATTAGTCCATTTTCTGTTACATATGACAGAATACCTGAACGTGGGTAATGTATAAAGAAACAGAATTTATTTCTCATAGTTTTCGAGGCTGGGAAATCCAATGTTGAGGGGATGCATCTGGTACGGGTGTTCTTCTTGGTGAAGAGTCTGCAAGCTCTGAGGCTGCACAGGATATCACATGGGAAGGCTGAGAAGGAGACGCTAACATGCTTTTTCCTCTCTTTACAAGGCTGCTAGTGCCACTCGGTGATAACTCACTTATCCATTAACCCATTAATCCATGAATGGACTAATCCATTCATGAGGGTATGACCTTTATGATCCAATCACTCCCAAATGCCCCACTTTTTGACTCTACCACATTGGGGATCAAACTTCCACATTAGCTTTGGAGGAGGCAAAAATTCAGATCATTAACCCCCCCACTTTTTAAAAGACATGGCCCAGACTAGAGCTCAGGGGAAGAGGAGGAGAGACTTACAGAGTTCGTATTCCAACTGGTTTCAAGCCCTGGCCTCTTCAAGACTGGCTCTGGTCAGCACATGGAGCAAGAGGTGGCAAAAGCTGTGCCCTTTGTATGAAGTTGCTTGGAAGCTTCAGCAGAGAAGAGGGCCTTGGTGGCCCCAGGCCAGCTAGACCACTAACATGGTTCCTGTGGACCCACGTAGGAGTGAGAGGCCACAGACAACTGAAAAAAGGAGCCACTCAGAGGTTGGTGTACCAGACTTCACAATACCTGGAAGTGCTTACAAGGTAAACAATTAAAACCTGAGCTGCACAAAATGTCTTCCCCAGAGAATCAGCAGCAAAGCAGCAATTTAGGTCGATCACAGGATCAAGTGCTGGTCCCCACAGGAAGTTTTCCCATTTTAGAAGTAGTCAAAGGACAATGAATTAGTTCCAGTGCAAAATTTAAGTGGCGGAAATAGCAAATAATCCAACACAGAACGGAAAAAACAAACAAACAAACAAACAAAAAAAACAAAAAACCCACAGATCAGAAACAAAATTCTCATATTAACTAGTAAAGGTCTACCACCACCAAAGAACACCTATAAAACTTACAAGGACCAGAAGCTCCTTGGGTTCCCAAGCTGTGTTGTGGGGGGCTGAGGGACTCAGCCATGACCCCCTGACTTTCACATCCAGCCCAGCAATGGCCACCAATCTACCGCCAGAAGCACCATAGGCTGCTGAGCTGGGGCAGTTTGGGACTGAGGGCTTCAGTCATGTCCCCCACACACCTTGATGTCTGCATCCAGCCCGGTGATGACCACCTGGCCACTGCTGGAAGCGCCCTGGGCTCCTGAGCCAGGGTGGGTGGTGCTGAGGGCCTCAGCCACAGTGTGTCCCAAAGTCTGCCTCCTGCCTAGCCATAACCAACCCCCCACCAAAAGCCCCCTGGGCTCCTCTGCTGGAATGAGGGTGGATGCCACAGGACTTGACCCTGTCCCTGTCCCCCGTCCTTGTCTACCCACTCTATCTCCCTCCTTTTCCCCTCTCCGCCTCTACCTCACCTGCTCCATAATGACATCTTAGAATGTGAAATAAATAAATAAATAAATAAATTTAAAAGTAAAATAAAAAATATATAAATAAAAGACACTGCCCATTAATACCTTTTTCTAGATTGTTTCTCTTCTCTATTTGAGGTTAAAAAAACAAACAAAAGTTCGTAAGCACATCATCTTAACTGATTTATGAGATTAAATAGATAAACAGAACTGGCACCAAAAACAGCAACAAAAAGAACAAGTATTGAATTTTAGTACAGTAGGAGAGATACCTCAAACCTCATTCTTAGGTAACCACATCTTCTGTGAACCTACAAACTCTCCAGGCTAGAACATCACTGAGTTTACCTCATTAATCAGCTACTTCTAGTGCATCATGGCAAATCCTTCTGCCTCATTTTTCTAATCACTGTTGCAGTAACCAGATCCATCCAATTATTGGTTGGCTTGATACAGAAAAAACCTGAATATCCTCAACTCAGGACTGCAAAGTATACCTCTTGTTTCTTGCCCCACTAACACTAGGGCATGAGACATCTTACAGGTACTCACTTGGTATTCATGCATTTAAAACCCGGAAGTGTGGAGAAATTAAGAATTGAGCCTGTAAATATTTCTCTTTTGCCAGCTGGCACATTGGGTTAACACTTTTCAGTAGAGGGTGATGGATAAACTGGAAGAAAAGAAGTTTTCTTTTCCTGGTTTCAGTGTGGTTTTCTGGCCTAGCTCCAAGAGAACACGCTTTGTCTCCATTGCTTGTCCCTATGTAGTTTGTACCAGGCTCACATCCAGCAGTGCAGTGCTTTCTTTAGCATTTAGCCTGTGAGTTTGTTCTACAGTGTCCAATGGGACAAAAATGGCATAACCAGGAGACCCAGACAAAATGGATCAGCATTCCAACTGAGGTACCTTCTCCTACAACTTCTACTTAGCCCTGGGTATGTGTATAAATGTCAGGGGCACCATGGGACTAGCCTACTAGCAAGCTGGCCACTCAACCTCATCCTGAGAAGGTAGCCTGAAACGCTTCGACCTGAGCCAAACATGGAAATGCATTACACTCCTGTAAATAGCAGCCTCTCCAGCTCCCAGGTGCAGCAGGGCCCAGCAGCCAGCAGCTTCCCGCCACCTAGAGAGTTCCAAGGCTTGGCACCTTCTTGTGAAAGACCTCTGCCATTGCTAGGTCAGTGGGCTCATGAATGGAATCGCAAACATGAGAAAAAGTATAGGTTCCCATTTATCAAAAGAAATTTTTGTAAAAGATTTAGAAAAAAGTATTATCTTCACTCCCAGAATGTTAGCAGTGTTATTACCAACTTGTAATGTTCAGCTAACAGCAACAGAAGTAATGCTGAGCACTTGATTTGGTAATTGTGTTTACATTGGATATGCCCTAACAATAACAGAGGGCAAATAATTCAACCTATGCAAAACCTACTGTTGAATTGCACTGATATTTATTTTAGGATTCACTCTATGGAATGGCTATTTTGGAAGCACACAGTTTTAAAAAAAAAATCCATCTAATTAAGTACTTTTTGTATGTCATTCAGAAAAGAACTACTGGCTTATTGAGAAAGTTTTCCTACGTAAATCTGTACTTTTATAATTATATGAAGAGTTTGAAATAATATTTTATGTAGGTCTCAAAGTGCTTGCAAATATAAACAGCTGTTTACATATTACCTCACTTTATATTGAAAACAAAATTGTATTTAGATGGGATTGATATAAATTTACTGACAAAGAAATTGACTAAGCAAACATCATACAGCTTACAATATGCATAATGTGGATTTAGGAGGCATGTCTCAGCACTTTGAGTACAATTAAACCCATTCTACCAAAAGATGTATCCACAAATGGCTTTATCACTCCTCTGAGATAACTGATAATTAGATATGGAGCTGCTGCTGAATTAAAATCTTGACAATGGCCTTTCGAATCTGCTTAGTCTTCACACTGTAGATGACAGGGTTGAGCACAGGAGGAATGAGCAGGAAGACATTGGCCATGATGGTGTGGACAAATGCAGGTGCTGAATGGCCATAACGATGGACAAGAGACAGACTGATAAGGGGAATGTAGAAGATGGCAACAGCACTGATGTGGGATATGCAGGTGTTGAAGGCTTTCTGCTGTTCCTCTGAGGAAGCAATGTTGAGGACAGATCGGATGATCAGGATATAGGAAAGCAAGATGCAAGGGCAGTCAAATCCCGTAGTGCAGAAGAGAGCCAGCAGACCAAGGATGCTGTTGACACTGTTGTCTGTGCATGAGAGTTGAATGAGATCAACATGGTAACAGTAAGAATGTGAAAGGATCATAGAACCACAGAAGGACAGCTTCTTGACAAAGAGCACAACTGGCAACATGACAGCCACATTTCTTATCAACATGCCCACTCCAATCTGGGCAATCCTGGCATTGGTGAGGATGGTGGTGTATCTCAGTGGGTCACAGATGGCCACAAAACGGTCAAAGGCCATGGCCAGCAGAACCCCAGACTCCGTGAAAGTAAATCCATGCAGAAAGAACATCTGGGCAATGCAGCCATTTAAGTTGATCTCTCGGGCTTCAAACCAGAAGACACCAAGGGTCGTGGAAAGTGTGCACAGGGACAAGCTCAGGTCTGTGGCTGAGAGCATGGAGAGAAAATAATACATAGGCTCATGGAGGCTCTGCTCACGGAGGACTACAAACAGGATCATGCTGTTTCCAGAGAGGGCGACGACATACAGGAGACAAAAGGGGATGGAGATCCAGACCTGGGCTGTGCTCAGACCTGGAATACCCGTCAGGAAGAAGGTCGGAGGCTGAGCATTGGTATTATTGAGGATCAACATAGTGAAGGACTGAGAAGACAGGGATATTTGAATAATTGAACTAATACATAAAATGCAGCTTTTTACTTAGAACATCCTTCTGACACTCCAAGATTCACTGAATTACTCTTTCTAATTCCCCAAGAACTTTAGTATTTTCTGAGTTTTCTAGAGCTTCATGCTTCTCCTCCAACCTCTCTGTGTTTCACATTTATTGAGAAAGAATTCCCAGAATTGTTCCACATCAAGTTTTCTTAAGAATGTTAAGTCTAAAATTTTCTTTAGTAGCAACAAACATCACAATTAAATACCTCTGCCTATAAAAATCCCCAGTAGAATGCCTAAACAGTATTACAAGAAATTTTGTTTCAAGTGCTGGTTGAAAATGAATTATTGATTCTGGAATAAAGCACTGAATGAACCAAGTCCAACTTGAAATATAGGTATTAGGCTTCCCTGGGAAATATCAAAGAATGCGAAAACACACCTGTGACATATGTTTCTATATACATGAAGATAGGGTAGTCCACAAATCCTCCCTTAGGATAATAGGTATTGGTCCCATTTATTGAGAGCTCCTTCTGTTGCTGACATTTTACGTGAATTATGTGATTTCATCCATGTGCCCATATGCCAGCTCCAGGAGTTAGTCAGACATGCACTTTGCAGATGAGCAAATAAGGCTCAACAATTAAATAATCACACAATGTTATCTTTATAAAGCACTGCCTAACTGTTGAGGGAAACCAGAAATATAAGAAAGATGAGCAAAATAAGAGAGCGAGAGACAGAGGAAGTGAAGGAGGAAGAGAAGTAGGAGGGGAAGGAAGGGAAGGAGGAAGGGAACAAGCAAGAAAGGGAAAAAGGCACACCTGCAAACCTTGCTTACTCTAACACAGTGCAGTATGCACCATGTTGGGATAAATAGTAGCACAAACTACTATTGAAATTCTGAGAACATAATATCAAGTATTTCTTGAACAGGTACACATGTGCTAGGTACAATTATCTTCATATCTATAGCCTAATGCAGTCATCATTACTATTCAATGGAGTAAACTAATTTCTTGTCCCTAATATACATATGGGGAAAACGATGTTCAAATTGATTAACTCACGCCAAATTATGCTGTTTGGTAGTAGAAGAGCTGAGATTGAAACCTACATATGTGATCACAATGCCTGCACTCTATAAAGGTGATAAACGCATAGGAAGAATTTCTAAACAAGTCTGACAAAGGTTTTTAAGATGTGCACTTTAAAGGTGACATACTGTATTCAGTGTGTGGTATTTTTGGAGTAGAGTCCTGTCTGTCAAATGTTAATTCCGTGTGTCTCATGCGGATATGAAGCTCTTAATTCTTACTTATTTTTTCTGGTGATTCTTTCTGGAAATCTTCTCTTTTCATAAATTGTACAACACTAGTCTCTATTATTTTTTACCCACCACACAGCTTTTTCTCTGACTGTTTTTGGGTTTTGTTTTTTTCTTCTACTCTCACCCCTGAGAACATTATGTTTTCCAACTTTACATATGGTATCCTTTAGGGATTTACTATGAGCCCATTCCCAAGTCACTTAAAAATTATCTCACTCATT
The DNA here is from genome assembly GCF_000696425.1 of Galeopterus variegatus. Taxonomy (NCBI): domain Eukaryota; kingdom Metazoa; phylum Chordata; class Mammalia; order Dermoptera; family Cynocephalidae; genus Galeopterus; species Galeopterus variegatus. The sequence goes on from NW_007731600.1 coordinate 106,910, forward strand.
TTCACAGCTTTATTTTTTTACCTATATACAGAAGACATATTTCAAATAAATATCTTAAAGCCATTTCTGGTTTCCAGGTTCCAGATCTGAAGATAAAACTTGCTTCTCAACATTTCCACATGGATTTTTCATGGGTAATTCAAACATGATATATTGAAAACCAAATTGATCACTTTCCTTTATTACTGTGCTTCCTCCTATATATTCTATGTAAAGCTTATATTTTTCACAGAAATAACTCAATTATCTAAATTACATATGTGAGCATTATCCTGTACTCTTTTATTTTTTTAACTAACACTACTTCCAAGTAAATACCGAATCTTTTCTATTCAACCTAATATCCCCCTATCTCCTTCCACCTCTTTATCTAAATATAAAATACTCTCCCCCATATCTTCATACTGTCTAACCTAGACTATTAAATTAGCCTACAAGTAATAATAACTTGTTTTTCTTAACCTAATAATATCAATATAATAATATAAAATGAGAACTCCAAATGAATAACAATCATTTATTAAGCACCTTCTCTGTGCCAGATAAATATAAAGTAGAAAAACAATCTTTTAAACTGAATAACAATGAGAAACCCACATGTCAGACCCCATGGTTCAGGACATCAGAGTGTAATTTATACTCTGAGGAATGCACATTTATTAGAAAATGAGGATAAAAATATTAATTGTCTAAGTCTTCAGTTTAAGAAGCTAGGAAAATGATGAAATAAATGCAAGAAAAAGCAATAAAGATAAAAGGCACAAATGAATGAGTTAGCAATAAAGACAAAGTTGAATATTTTAAAAGACTATAAGTGAGATTTTTCTGGTCAAGAAAATTTTAGAAAAAACATGAAAAATTAAAATGGTAACAGAACTACAGTTAGAGAACTATACATTTAAAAATAATGAAATAGTATATGCAAAATATAATGATGTATTTAACCGCATATATAAAATAGATAATTTTATAGGAAAACATATATTACTAATCTAACCTGAGAACTAAAATCCAGCAGAGAAAAAAAGTGTAATGACAAGAAAAACTATTAAGAACATGCGTTTTGATTTTTGAGTTCTATCAAGCTTAAGTGAAAAAATAAATATTTCTGTCTTTTACAAAATCATCCAGTGTAGAAGAGAGAGATTTTGCCCCTTTGGGATCATTTTGCAATGTTTGAAGACAATTTTGATTGTCATAGCTGGAAACGGAGTGTTACTGGCATCTAAGGGGTAGAGGCCAGGGTTGCTGCTAAACATCCTAAAATGTGCAAGATTGTCCCTCACAACAGAGAATCTATCCAGTCCAAAATGTCTGTAGTTTCAAGTTTGAGAAGCATATGAAACTACAAAGCATATGAAAAAGATGGAAAGTTATCTATCTAATTGCTTAAGAAGACAGATGTAAACTTTATAAATAACTCATTATCAAGTCAGATGCAACTATACTTTTAAAGAGTATTGCAGTTTTACACTGTTGAACTTCTGTTATGAAGGCAGAAATTACTCAGTGTAAGAAATCTGTCAATGGTAGGACTATACTAATATATTAAGAGAGGGAAAACATTATTTTCTGAAGATATGAGAAAAAACTCAGAAAATTCAGTGAGAATTTATGATAAAATTCTTAATATTTAGGAAGTAAATAGAACTTTATTAATGAAGGGTATTTTCCAGAAATTCAGAGTAAACGTTATTTGCTGGTTACCTATTAATATTATTATTATTATTATTTCCTTTACAACTGTGAATGAGGATAAAGAATATGACAATAATGGTATCTACCATCAGTAGAATAAATAACTAATTATGTGATAAATAAGGTTTGGCCAATTGGATAACAGTTTTTAAAAACATAAAAGACCCCTATTTTACACATCCCTGCACTTGGATTAACAATTTTAACACACACAAAAAAATCTGTAGTAATATTAGAATAAGTAAAGGAAAATGCATTTATGACTTTTTAAGGATCAATTTAAAGCCATTTTTGTGAAATATTGGTATTGAACAATGCACTAAGCTCAAATACTACTGATTGCAAAAGATGTATCTTAACAAAATTAGCAGTACAGCACTTCATACATGCATTGGAAGGCCAAACCAAAGAATGCTGATGTATCTTGTTAAAATGACAGTCTGAATTAAAATACAGAAAATGAGATGAAAACGGCAGATTTGAAAATATTTGAGAAAATAGAATTAACCAGATAAGGCAAAACTGGGCACCAGGCTGGATAGAGATCAGAAAAAGTAAAAACAACCTGATTTAGCATCCACCCAGTGGGCTTTAAAAAAAAAAAGCTCAATAAAATCGGTGTACTAGATTAGAAGTTGCAAATCACGCCTGCACATTAGAATTATTTGAGAAGCTTTTAAAAACTATGCAGGCAAAATCTCAGTCCAGATAAAATAAATTCAAGTACCTGGGGATGGTACCCATGCTTCTGCTTTAAACTAGATTGTATGTCTTTTGGGTTTTTTTGTTTGTTTATTTTGGTGATCTGTGATTTGTGTTATGTTGAGAAGCAGTTAGAAATCAGAAGTAATGACACTGAATATAAATGTCTGTGTCCACGAATTTTGGTCATATATGAAATGGTGGACACTGGGATGTATAATTATGTTGGCCATACAAAATAATAATGACAAAGATAGAAGTCTTTCTCCTCCATCAACTAGAGATAGGATCTTGGTAACTCATTTCTGTCTATGGCCACTCATCTGTAAACTCTGGACTTTAAAAATATCCCTGATCTGCCTATTTCCAGTTGTTTCTGTGATGGTCAAAAATGTCAAATTTTATTTTATATCCTTCTTCCTAAATATAAATGGCTACTATTAAGAGAGCTAAAAGGGAGCACAGAATATGAGGATTCTATTAAAAGATGGAGCTGACACTAAGTGAAATGACTCAATAAGCTTATTTCCCAACAAATAGGAATACAGATGTCAGTCAAATTTAGAAGCTTAGTGAAGCACCAATAAAAGCAACAGTATATCTCACATTTAGGGCTATGCAGAATCACAACATTTCTACTTTATTTTCTTGCCGTAACTGGCTTTGATGTTTTCTCCTGGAAAGAAATATTTGTTTGCAAACTTCTTGCTGATATCTAACTTAATTCCCACAACCTTTAGCTTGAGCCTGTTACTCTGCACCCCTCTTCCCAATATTTCTACTCATCTACCTCTTATTTGCAGTCCTTTGCCTCTAAGCCCCCACTTCTCCACTCCCTTCTCTTGCTCTTTGTTCTATCCCTAATCTTCCAGTTTAGATAGACCTCCAACATCTCTGTCTTCTTGGCCTGTTCTTTCTGGTCCTAGCATCTTACCTGGATCCCAAAAGAGAGTGAGCTGCCCTTTCCACTCACAATCCAGTCAAATGTATATGTAGGTGGCTCTTAGACCTGGCCCTTTATAAGGAGCTCATCATATAATACAACGTGACTTCCAAGAGACCCTCGAGACTTCACGGTAGGTGTGAGGACTAGAACTTCCCAGGAGGCACCTCACACTAGGCTGAAGCATGTCTAAATAATCTGTTTACATCTCCTTTTTAATTATTTTGTTGTCTTTGTAAAATTTTAAAATTAATATAAGCATTCTTTCTCCTCCTCATTATTTTATATTCTATGTCCTCCTATGTAGAGTGGAGAGAATAAGGGCCCTTACACTAACTTCCTTCTCTTTTGCCCCCTTTCCCAAATTCAGTCACCTACAGTATAATACTCCCCTGGAAAATATATTTGAATTAGCATACAGAACATACAGTCTTACAGCTATAATTTGATATTTGTATTTAGGTTATTCAAGCTTTAAAAGCAAATACATTTAATTGAAATATAATTAAATAAATAATACTAAGCATGGAATGAGAATATATGGTGTGAGTAGAAAAAAGATATGACACATTATTCCATATCAAATAAACACATATCACTACAAGAGAAGGCACCCGTTCATCAAAAGAAAATAGATTTTTCCTTTTACACTGATTCAGTTTCCCATGATAATGTCAAATTTGAGCAAAATAAATAAATAAATAAATAAAGCAGGAGGCATAACACTACCTGTCTTTAAACTATACTACAAAGCTATAATAACCAAAACAGCATGGTACTGGCAGAAAAACAGACACACTGATCAATGGAATAGAATAGAGAATCCAGAAATCAACCCACACACCTACAGCCATCTGATCCTTGACAAAGACACAAAACCTAAACACTGGGGAAGAGACGGCCTCTTTAGCAAATGGTGCTGGGATAACTGGATATCCATATGCAGGAAAATGAAACTAGACCCATCCCTCTCACCATATGCTGAAATCAACTCAAAATGGATTAAAGAATTAAATATACACCCTGAAACAATAAAACTTCTTAAAGAAAACTTAGGAGAGACACTTCAGGAAGTAGGACTGGGCACAGACTTCATGAATATGACCTCCAAAGCACAGGCAACCAAAGGAAAAATAAATAAATGGGATTATGTCAAACTAAAAAGCTTCTGCGCAGCAAAAGAAACAATTAAATAAGTTAAAAGACAACCAACAAAGTGGGAGGAAATATTTGCAAAATATACATCTGACAAAGGATTAATATCCAGAATATACAAGGAACTGAAACAACTTTACAACAAAAAAACAAGCAACCACGTTAAAAAATGGGCAAAAGAGCTAAATAGGTGTTTCTCAAAGGAAGATATACGAATGGCCAACAGACACATGAAAAAATGCTCAACATCACTCAGCATTTGGGAAATGCAAATCAAAACCAAACTGAGATACCATCTCATTCCAGGTAGGATGGCTAATATCCAAAATACTGTGAGTGATAAATGCTGGTGAAGTTGCGGAGAGAAAGGAACTCTCATACATTTTTGGTGGGACTGCAAAATGGTGCAGCCTCTATGGAAAATGGTGTGGAGGTTCCTCAAATAATTGCAGATAGATCTACCATATGACCCAGCTATCCCACTGCTGGGAGTATACCTGGAGGAATGGAAACCATGAAGTCAAAGGTATACCTGTTTTCCAGTGTTCATTACAGCACTCTTTACAATAGCTAAGAGTTGGAATCAGTTCAAATGTACATCAGATGAGTGGATAAGGAAACTGTGGTATACCTACACAGTGGAATCTTACTCTGCTATAAAAAAAGAATGAAATACTGCCATTTGCAACAACATGGATGGACTTAGAGAGAATTATATTAAGTGAAGTGAGTCAGGCACAGAAAGAGAAATATCACATGTGCTCACTTATTTGTGGGAGGTAAAAATAAATAAATAAATAAATACACAAATAAACAGCAGGGGAGGGAAGAAGACACAACAATTACAATTCCTTGAAGTTTATATGACAAGTGAACAGATATGAGGTTGTTGGGAGGGAGGTTTCGGTAATGGGCCACGGTAATCAACCACATTGTATATAGACAAAATTAAAAAAAAAAAAAAAACAGACCATGATTATTTGAAAAGCCTTTATATTTTCACTGGAATTTAAATGATCTTTTATTTAAAACAAATTGAAGGGAATTTTTTTAATTGAAACATATTGATTGAAATATTTATGGGAACAAATTTATAGTTTCATATATGTACACAATATGTGATTATCAAATCAGGATAATTAGCATGGTTATCAACACAAAACTTAATTATTTCTTTGTTGTGAGAATATTTAATCTCCTTTCTTTTAGCCACTTGAGAATACATAATAAATTATTTTGAATTATAGATGCCTGGCATTACTGTACAACATTAGAACTTCTTTTTTCTTTTTCTTTTTTAAATTTGTTTTTATTGATTGTACATATTCATGGGGTACTGAACCTGTTCCCTAGATGTGATGATCCGATCAATACTATCAGCATGCCCAATACCTCAAATTACAATTATTCTCTGTGTCCCCCACCAAAATTCTCCTTCTGTGCTCTTCTTTTAAGGCCCTCAGAACTATGACCCTGACCACCATTATTAATCCGTTCACTATGACATGGTCCTACAAACCAATCACCTCTTCATGTCTGTCTTTTAACTAACATAATAAGATTTTCCACCCTATTTATGCTGTCACAGTGGGGATTAAGTGTTGGGGGGATGTTCAACCCAAGGCACATGGTTTTTCCTCCATTGCTTGTCCCTATGTGGTTTCTCCCAAGCTCACTTCTAGCAGTGCAGTGTTTTCTTTAGCATTTAACCCTAAGTTTGTTCTCCAGTATCCAATGGGATAATGGTGGCATCACTAGGAGTCCCAGACTAAATGGACCAGCATTCCAACCGAGGGAGATTCTCCTACAATTTCTACTTAGCTCTGGGAAGGTATGTACACACACATCAGGGGCGACATGGGGTTTGTCTTCTAAGAAGCTGGCCACCCAATGCTAATCCCAAGAAGGCAGCCTGAAATCCCCCAGCCTGAGCCACACATGGAAATGCCTTATACTCCTGTAAATAGCAGTCTCTCCAGCTCCCAGGTGCAGTGGTGCCCAGCAGCCAGCAGCTTCCCTGCCACCTAGAGAGTTCCAAGGCTTGGCACCTTCCTGTGAAAGGCTTCTGCTATTGCCGGGCCAGTGGGCTCATAACGGCAGATAGAGATAAACATGAGCTGGAAGTATGGGTTCCCTTTACCAAGGGTAATCTTGATAAAAAGAAAAAAAATAGAAAAAAATGTTACCCTTAGTCCCAGAATGTTATCAATTTGTTACCAAATTGTAATGTTCAGCTAACAGCAATAGAAGTTGACCCTGAGCACTTGATATGGTAATTTGTATTTACATTGGATATGCCCTTGCACACAATGGAGTGCAAAATAATTGCACCTATGCAAGACAAAATGTTGAATTACATTGATATATATATTCTAGGATTCACTCTACAGCATGGTTATTTTGGAAGCACACAGAGAATCAAGAGTTTTAAGAAAAAAACCATTTAACTAATTAAAGTGTTTTTTGCATGTCATTCAGAAAAGAACAATGGACTTATTGATGAAGTTTCCTACAGTAAATGGTAATTTTTATAATTGTATGCAGAATACGAATTAATATTTTGTGTAGGTCTTAAAGTGCTTGCAAATATAAATAGTTGTTTACATATGATATCTCCCTTTGTATTGAAAACAAAATCATATTTAGATGATATTAATATGAATTTACTGACAAAGAAATTGACTAAGCAAATACCATACAACCTATAAGATATATAGTTTAGACCCAGGGAGGCATGTCCAGACACTTTGTGTACAAGTACCCCATTCTACCATAACACTCATAAATGGCTTCACCATTCCTCTGAGATAGCCGGTAATTAGATTTGGAGCTTCTTCTTATTTAAGACCTTGATGACAACCTTTCGAATCTGTTTATTCTTCACACTGTAGATGATAGGGTTGAGCACAGGAGGAATGAGCAAGAAGACATTGGCCATGATGGTGTGGACAAATGCAGGTGCTGAGTGGCCATAGCGGCGGACTAGAGACAGACTAATGAAAGGAATGTAGAAGATGGCAACGGCACTGATGTGGGATATGCAGGTGTTGAAGGCTTTCTGCTGTTCCTCTGAGGAAGCAATGCTGAGGACAGATCGGATGATCAGGATATAGGAAAGCAAGATGCAAGGGCAGTCAAATCCCGTAGTGATGAAGACTGCAAACAGACCAAGGATGTTGTTAATCCTGTTGTCTGTGCATGAGAGTTGAATGAGATCAACATGGTAGCAGTAAGAATGTGAAAGGACCGTAGAACCACAGAAGGACAGCTTCTTGACAAAGAGCACAACTAGCAACATAACAGCAACATTTCTTATCAACATGCCCACCCCAATCTGGGCAATCCTGGCATTGGTGAGGATGGTGGTGTATCTCAGTGGGTCACAGATGGCCACAAAACGGTCAAAGGCCATGGCCAGCAGAACCCCAGACTCCGTGAAAGTAAATCCATGCAGAAAGAACATCTGGGCAATGCAGCCATTTAAGTTGATCTCTCGGGCTTCAAACCAGAAGACACCAAGGGTCGTGGAAAGTGTGCACAGGGACAAGCTCAGGTCTGTGGCTGAGAGCATGGAGAGAAAATAATACATAGGCTCATGGAGGCTCTGCTCACGGAGGACTACAAACAGGATCATGCTGTTTCCAGAGAGGGCGACGACATACAGGAGACAAAAGGGGATGGAGATCCAGACCTGGGCTGTGCTCAGACCTGGAATACCCGTCAGGAAGAAGGTCGGAGGCTGAGCATTGGTATTATTGAGGATCAACATAGTGAAGGACTGAGAAGACAGGGATATTTGAATAATTGAACTAATACATAAAATGCAGCTTTTTACTTAGAGTATCCTTCTGGCACTCCAAGATTCACTGAATTATTCTTTCTAATTCCCCAAGAACTTTAGTATTTTCTGAGTTTTCTAGAGCTTCATGCTTCTCCCCCAACCTCTCAGTATTTCATATTTATTGAAAAAGAATTCCCAGCATTGCTCCTCATCAAGTTTTCTTAAGAATGTTAAGCCTATAATTTTCTTTAGCAGCCACAAGCATCACAATTAAATCACCTCTACCTTTAAAAGTCCCCAGTAGAATGCCTAAACAATATTATGAGAAATCTTGTTTCAAGTGCTGTTTGAAAATGAATTATTGATTCTGGAATAAAACACTTAATGAACCAAGTCCAACTTGAAATATGGGTATTAGGCTTCCTGGGAAATATTCAAAAGAATGCCAATAGCATACCTGTGACAAATATGTCTATATACATGAAGATAGGGTAGTCCACAAAACCTCCCTAAGGATAATAGGTATCGATCCATTTGTTGCGAGCTCCTTCTGTTGCTGACATTTTACGTGAATTATGTGATTTCATCCATGTGCCCATATGCCAGCTCCAGGAGTTAGTCAGACATGCACTTTGCACATGAGCAAAGTAAGACTCAACAATTAAATAATCACACAATGTTATCTTTATAAAGCACTGCCTAACTGTTGAGGGAAACCAGAAATATAAGAAAGATGACCAAAAGAAGAGAGGGAGAGACAGAGGAAGTGAAGGAGGAAGAGATGTAGGAGGGGAAGGAAGGGAAGAAGGAAGAGAGGGAGGGAGGGATGGTGAGAGGGAGGAAAGAAAGAAGGAAGGAAGTAAAAAAGACAAGCGTTGCCATCATTGTAACACGGTGCAGTAAGCACTATGTTATGATAAATGGTAGCACAGGCTATTATTGAAATTCAGAGAACCATAATAGTAAGCATTTCTTGAACAGATACCATGTGCCAGATACGATCATCTTCATATCAATATTCTAATCCAATCATCACTATGATTCATTAAGATAATAAATATTTTATCCTTATTATACTTATGGGAAAACTGATGTTTTAACTTATTAATTTATACCAAATTGTGCAGTTAGTAGAAGAGCTGAGTCTGAAACCTGCATATCTGACCCCAATGCCAGCACTCACTGAAAATGATAAGTGCATAGGAGGAATCTCTAAACCAGTTTGACAAACGTTTTTCAGATGTGTACTTTTAACGAGACATACTGTGTTCAGTGTGTGGTATCTTTGGAGTAGAGTTCTATGTGTCAAGTGTTAATTCCAGCTCTAGTTTCACAAAGAACGATTGCATATTGTAATGATGAATAAGCTAACTATACTGATCTAACCACCACACATTCTACACCATTATTGAAATTCAATGTTGTACCCCACATGTATGTATAATAATAATAAAAAATAATAATTCCCTGTGGCTCACACAGATATGACGCTCTGTAGTGACCATTACATTTATCAAACTCTTAGGTATTTTGCTGATAATTCTTTCTAAAAATTTGCTCTTCTCATGAACTGTGCAGCACTAGTCTCTCTTATTTTTCACCCACTACCTAGCTCTTTGGCTGTTTTGGGTTTGTTTTTTTCTTTTCTTTTCCTACTCTGAGAACTTTGTGTTTCCCCACCTTACTTATGGTATCCTTTAGGGATTTACTCTTTGCCCATTCCCAAGTCACTTAAAAAATCATCTCACTCATTTTCACAGCTTTATATTTTAACTACATACAATAACAAACTTGAAATATATATCTCATAGGCAATTATGGTTTACAGTTTCCATATCAGGAAATAAAACTTGCTTCTCGACATTTCTGTATGGATTTTTCATGGGTAATTCAAACTCGGTATGTTCAAAACCAAATTGATCATTTTCCTTTTACTGTTCTTCTTACACATTCTGTATTCAGCTTATATTTTTCACAAAAATAATGCAATTATCTAAATTAGGAATATGAGCATTATACTGTACTCCTTTATTTTTTAAAAATCAACATTGCTTCTAATTAATTATCAAGTCTTTTCTATCCAACCTTTAATATCTCCCTTTCTTCTTCATCTTTATCTGAATACAAAATACTCTCTTCAAGATCTTACACTGTCGAACCTAAACTATTAAATTAGTCTAGAAATAATAATTTATGTTTATTGACATAATAATATCAGTATAATAATATAAAATGAGAACTCCAAACCTATAACAACATCCATTTATTAAGCACCTTCTCTGAGCCTGAAAAATATAAATGAGAAAGACAATCTTTTAAACTGAATAACAATAAGAAAGCCACATATCAGAACATGTGGGGCAGGACATCAGAGTGCAATTTATACCCTGAAGAATACATTTTTATTAGAAAACAAGGATAAAAATATTAATTATCTAAGTTGCCAGTTTATGAAGCTAGGAAAATAAATAAAGATAAGAAGAAGCAATAAGCAAAGATAAAAGGTACAAATGAATGAGTTAACAATAAGGACAAAAGTTGATTGTTTAAAATCATTGTAAGAGTGTTTTTCCAGACTGGTCAAGAAAATTTTTAAAAAGCATGAGAAATGAAAACAGTAACAAAACCATGTTTAGAGAAATATAATGAAATAGTATGCTAAATATAATGATATATTTAACCATATTTATAAAGTAGATAACTTTATAGGAAAACATAAATGACCAATTTAGTCTGAGAACTAAACTATAGCAGAGAAAAAATGGTAATAGAAAAAACTTTATGAATATATAAAAGGGACTAAGAACATGTATTTTGATTTGTGTGTTCTACCAAACTTAAGGGGAAAAAATGAATATGTCTGTCTTTTACCAATTCACCCAATGGACCCCCAAGGGATCATTGTGCAATGTCTGAAGACAGTTTTGGTTGCCACAACTAGAAACGGAATGGCCTCTAAGAGGTAAAGGCCAAGGATGCTGCTAAACATCCTAAAATGCATAAGATAGCTCTTCACAACAGAGAATTATCCAGCCCCAAATGTCTGTAGTACTGAGGTTGAGAAACCCTATTCTAGAGCATATGAAAAGATGGAAAGTTGTTTATCTAACTGTTTAAGAAGATAGATGCAAACATTACAAATAACTCATTAACAAATCAGATGCAACCATGCTTTTAAAGAATATTGAATTTTTACACTATTGATTTTGTCTTATGAATGAAAAAAATTAAAGAAATCTATCAATGGTAAGACTGTACTAATAGATTAAATGAGGGAAAACACGATTTTCTTGAGATGAGAAAAAATTCAGTGGGAGTTTATGATAAAATTCGTAATATTTAGGAAGAAAATAGAACTTTGTTAATGAAGGGTAACTTATAGAAATTCAGAGCAAGCATACTTACTGGTGACCTACTAATAATATTTTTGTTATTGCTTTCTATAAATCTATGAATGAGGATAAAGAACATGGTGACAAAGTCATCTTCTGTCAGTAGTATAAATAACTATGTGATAAATAAGATTTAGCCAATTGGGAAACAGTTTTTAAAAACATAAAATGATCCGTATTTTACACATCTTGCACTTGTATTAATAATTTCAAGACATAATAAACCTAGAGTAATATTAGAATAACTAAAGGAAGCATGCATTTATGACTTTTTAGGATTAAATTAAAAGCCACTTTTTAAAGTATTGATATAGAACACTGCATTAAACTCAAATGCTACTGATTGCAAAAGATGTATGTCAACAAAATTAGCAGTACAGAACTTCATACATGCATTAGAAGGCCTATCAAAAGAATGCTGAAGTACCTAGTTAAAAATGACAGTCTGAATTAAAGTATAGAAAATGAGATAGAAACAGCAGATTTGAACGTATTTGGGATGTAGAATTAACAAGACAAGGCAAAACTGGGTACAGTCTAGATGGGGTATCAAAAAAAGTAAAAGCAACCTGATTTATAATATTGAATGGGACGGTAGAGGAAGTGAAAGATGTTAGTAAAGAGATGGTTTAAACATCCCTCTACTAAGCGAGTATGAAATGTCTCCCACAAACTCTTCGACCTCACCTTTTTGGTAAAGAACTAAGCATAATATAATCTGGGTTTTGATCTTTGCTATTTCACTTAATATACAAGGGTGTTCCAAAAGGGTTTTGAATAAATAGAATTAACAGATAATACAAATCTTTCCATAAACTTTTTGAAGACTCCTCATATATTTGTCATCAACAACACAATGTATAGCATCCCACTCAGTGGGCTTTTTAGAAAAATTTAATAAAATCGGTGTACTAGATTAGTAGTTGTAAATCATGCCTGCACATTAAGATCATTTGAGAAGTTTTAAAAAATATGAAGCCAATATCTCAGCTCAGATCTGCTTTCAACTCGATTGTATGTTTTTTTTTTTTTTTTTGTCTGTTTTGGTGATCTGTGGCTTTCATTATGGTGAAGAACTTAGAAACAGGAAACAATAACACTAAATACAGATTACTGTGTCCAGGAATTTTGATCATAGATGAAAAGGTGAAAATTGGGATGTATAATTATTATGGCTGCACAGAATAATAATGACAAAAATAGAATTCCTCCTCCTCCATCAACGGGCCATAGGACCTTGGCAACTCATTTCCATCTATGGTCCCTCATCTGTAAACCCCGGCCTTTAAAAATAACCCTGATCTGCCTATTTCCAGTTGTTTCTGTGATGGTCAAACATGTCCAATTTTATTTGATATCCTTCTTTATAAATATAAATTGTTACTTGTAAGAGAACTAGAAGGGAGCTCACAATATGAGGATCCTGTAAAAGATGGAGCTGATGCCAAGTGAAATGACTCAAAAAGCATACTTCCCAACAAATAGGGATACAGATGTCAGTCAAATTTAAAAGTGAATGAAGCACCAACAAAATATACAGTGTATCTCACATTTAGGATCATGCAGAATCACAGTAATTCTACTTTATTTTCTTAATATAACTAGCTTTCATGTATTTTCCTGAAAAGAAATATTTGTTTGCAAACTTCTTGCTGATTTCTCACTTAATTCCCTCAACCTTTAGCTTAAGCCTGTTTCTCTACACCCCTCTTTGCAATATTTCGACTTGCCTTCCCCTTATTTGTAGTCCGTTGCCTCTAAGCCCCTGCCTCTCCATTTCCATCCCCTCCTCTCTGTTCTATCCTTTGTCCCCCAGTTTAGACTTGCTCAAAGGTCTCTCTCTTCTTGGCTGTTCTTTCTGGTCTTAGTGTCTTACCTGGCCCCCAGTAGAGGGTGAGCTGCCCTTTCCACTTGCTGCCCAGTCAAATATGCATGTAGGTGGCTCTTAGACCTGGCCCTTTATAAGGAGCTCATCATATAATCCAACATGGCTGCCAAGTGACCCTTGAGACTTGACCCTAGGAGAGAAGACCAGAACTTCCCAGGAGGTGCCTTACACTAGGCTGAAGCAGATCTAAATAATATGCTTACATCTTCCTTTTAATTATTTTACTACCTTTGTAATATTTTAAAATTAATGTAAATGTTCTTTTTCCCCTCATTACTTTATATTCTACATCCTGCTATGTAGAGTGTAGAGAATAAAGCACTTGCACTAACTTTCTTTTCTCCCTCCTTTTTTCAAATTCAGTCACCTACAACATAATGCTCCCCTGGAAAGTATATTTGAATTAACATGCAGTCTGATAGCTCTAAGTTATTGAAAGGTTAAAAGCAAATACATTTAATTAAAATATGATTAGATAAATATTATTCAAAACAGAATCAGAATATATGGTGTGATTGGAAAAAAAGAATGAAACATCATTCTACATAAAGTAAACATGTATCACTATAAGAGAAGGCACCTATTCATATAAAGAAAATAGATTTTTTTCCTTTTATGCTGATTCAGTTTCCTATGATTATGTCCAATTTCTGATTAATTTAATTTGGACCATGATTATTAGGAATAAGTTTTATGTTTCCTCTGGAATTCAAATTATCTTTCTTTTATTAAAAAAAACATTTGAGAGGAATTTATTTATTAATTTGAACATATTAATTGTACATATTTATGGGGAACAGAGTTACATTTTAATATATGTATACAATGTATGATTTTCCGATCAGGGTAATTAATATATTTATCATATAAAACTTCATTATTTCTTTGTTATGAGAATGTCTAATCTCCTTTCTTTTAGCCATAGATGCCTAGCACTGCTGTACAACACTAGAACTTATTTTTTCTGATCTAACTGTAATTTTGTGTTCATTGACCAACTTCTCCTTAGCCCCATTTTCCTCTATCCCTCCCAGCCTCTAATAACCACAGTTCTACCATCTACTTCTAAATGTTCAACTAATTTTTTTTTTTAGTTCCCATATATGAGTGAAAACATGTAGTATTTGTCTTTCTGTGCCTGACTTATTACATGTAACATAATGCCTTCTAGGCTCATCCATGTTGCCACTAATGGCAGAATTTCATTGTTTTTCACGGATGGGCAGTATTCCACTGGATATATATATGTACCAAATTTTCTGTCCATTCATCTGTTGATGGACATCTAGGTTGATTCTGTATCTTGGATATTGTGAGCACTGCTGCAGTAAATATGGGAGTGCAGAAATCTCATTGGTATGCTAATGTCTTTTTCTTTGGTTAAATATTCAGTAGTAGGATTGCTGTATCGTATCATATGGAAGTTCTATTTTTAATTTTTTGAGGAGATTTTTGATTTACTGCTTAATTTTTTCTCTGACCCATTGGCCATTTAGGAGCATATTGTTTAATTTCCATGCATTTGTAAAGTTTCCAAAGATTCACTTTTTATTGATTTCTTGTTTTATTCCATTATGGTCTGAAAAGATGTTTGCTTCTATTTCACATTTTAAAAACTTGTTGAAACTTGATTTGTGGATTAACATGTGGTTTATCCTGGAGGATAAGCCAGGTGCTGTTGAGAAAAATGTGTGTTCTGCAGTTATTAGATGAAATATTCTGTAAATGTTTGTCAGGTGCATTTGTTCTATAGTGCAGTTGTAATTCCAATGCTTCTTTGTTGATTTTTGGTCTAGATGATCTGATAAATGCTGAGAGAGGGTGTTGAATTTCTCAACTATTATTATATTGGGATCTATTTCTCCTTTTAGATCCAATGATATTTGCTTTATATAACTGGGTGCTCTGATGTTTGATGCATATATTTTATAATTGTTATATCCACTTGCTAAATTGATTCCATCATCATTATATACTGCCCTCCTTTGTCTCTTTTCACAGATTTTTGGTTTAAAGTCTATTTTATCCAATATAACTCCTTCTGTTTTTTTTTTTTTTTTCTTTCTGGTTTTCATTTGCTTTGAGCATCTATTACCATCCCTTCACTCTTAGTCTGCATGTATCTTTACAGGTAAAGTAAGTTTCTTGTAGGCAACATACAATTAAGTCTTGTTTTTTAGTCTATTCAGTCAATCTCAGTCTTTCAAATGGGATTTAACTCATTTACTTTCAGAGTTGTTATTAAACGGTGTTCCTTTACTTCTGACATTTTGCTAATTTTTCAGATTTTGTTGCATTGTTTATCTGTATTCTTTTGTGTCTTGTTTAATTTCCATAAGACTATTATCTGGAATTCCTTTTCAAAAATTTTATAGACTTCCTTTTCTTTAGGGTCAGGCACTGGAGTATTATTGTATTTATTTGGGGTGGTTTTTTTTTTTGTGTGTGCTTTTAAAAATGCTTCTCTTATCTCTACATTGATGTCTGGGTATTTGGTAGAACATTCGTTTCTTTTTATTTTCTGGAGTAGTTATTGAAGCAAGTGACACTTTCTTACGGATGTGTTCTATAGTGTCAGTCAGGTAGGGTGTTTTAGGTTTGGTTCTGGTTGAGTGTTATAGTGTTGTTTCCATGTGATTTCTTCAACTGAACTCAACATCAGAGTTGTCTGTGTGTCCATGGCCTACGTGCTGGGGATCTTGGCAGGTCCTTAGTGGAATGGATGATACTGAGAGGGGTTTCTTGTCCTGTAAGTGTGACCTGCAAAAGTTCAGTGCTTCTTCAGCTGAAGTGGGCAAGCCTGGATGGGGTCGATGTGGTCACTGTAGGGACTTTGGGATTTCAAAAGAGATGCTGTGGCAATTGGCTCTTCCTCTGCTAAAGTGGGTGGGTTGCCATTGTAATGAATGGGACAGTAGACCACTGGAAGATGTACTGGGACATCCTGCAATCCCTCAGTTAAAATGGCCAGCCCTAGAGGGAGTTTTCTGTGGCTGCGACCAGGACCTTGAACTCCCATGAGAGGCTCTGGGCCTTTGTGAAATACCTCAGCTGAAACAGGCAACTTTGGATGGGGTTTCTGAAGTCTTGGGTAAGGTCTCAGGCTCCTGAGAGAAGTGTTGGGGTGCTCTGCAGCTTTTCTGCTAGAGTAAGTGAACTTGGGTGGAGTTGAAGGGGATGCCTCCAGGATCTTGAACTCTTAAGAGAGATGCTGAGGCACTCTGCAGCTCCTCAAATAGAGTCATCAATACTGGATGAGGTTGCTGGGACCTGGGGTGGGACCCTGAACCCCCAGTAAAGATGCTAGGGTGCTTTGAAGTTCCTTAGCTAGAATGGGCACCTCTGGTTGAGGTCTTTGGGGCTCTACAACAGGACACTACACCACTAGGAGAGATCCTGGGGGCACTCTACATCTCTTTAGCTATAGTTGGTGACTTTGGCCCTTGTGTTTTTTAATAGGAGGATAAAGAAAGTCTTTATTATTTCATTAATAAGTATGGCTTTTGTTTATAAGAACAAATACTAGCAAAATTTAGCGAACATGCAGATACCCTTAGGATTCTGTTAAAGTGATAATTCTGATGCAATAGGTCTGGAATGGGTCCTACTTTCTGAATTTCTGAAATCACTCTTATTCTGAAGTCATATTTTGTACAAGGTTCTAACATGTTCTGCAATTCTTAAGGCATGTTGGATTGTTGCATTCCTGGGATTATTTGCATGACATTTCTAAGTAATTTTAATTAGTGCTTGGCTGTCAAGTGTCGAACTTTATTGGATATCTGTTTTGTTTGCTGTAGCACATACTCCAGGATTATTAATTTCAGGAAATTAATGAACATGAATGGTACATTTTCTGTGTTCATACCTGTTTGAAATCTCTCTTTTTTTTCTGTTATACTTTAATGATAGATTGTCTATATATAGAATTATTTCATTTTAAATAATTTTCTCTGAACATTTTAGAGGTTTATTTTAATATAGTGAATAAGATTACTGGCTCTTCTTTCTAGCTAAGAGAGAGTAATATCATCTATCATATTAAACTAACAAAAATGCTCATAACAATTTTTCAAGTCCTAATAACCCTTAGAATACAACCTAAAAAACTATTTGACAAATATTGCCAATTCACTGCTTTGCTTGTGTAGATTAAAACTAATCTTATTGTCCTTCCTTTGTAGACCATTTTCCACCCACTATTTCAAAGCATTAGACTATGGTGTTTATCCTTGAGGCTTTGAAATTCCACAATATTATTTGTGTATATACCTTTCTTTCAGTTTTTCATTCTGTTTTCTTCATAATGAGTAGTATTCTATTGGATAAGTATGACAAATTTTGTTTCATCTTTGATTGAAAAATATTTAGGTTGTTTCCATATTTTAGTTGTAATGAATACAGCTGATATTAATATTCTTAGATATTTTTGATTGAAATTTAACATATTTCTGTGGAGTATGCAACTAAAAGAGGAGTTACTTGTTCAAAAGAAATGTCATTTTATTAGAAATTGCCATAAAGAATTCTGACGTGACCGTACTCAACGTATGAGTGTTCCAGTTGTTCTACATTATTGCCAATACTTAGTGTTACCAGTTTATTTGATTTTGGCTTTTCTAGTGAGTTTACATTGGTGTCTCACTGTGATTTAAATTTTCATCTTCCTATTAAATAGTAATGTTGAGGACCTCTTTATGTGTGTATTGGCTATTCTACCTTCTTTTTTGAAGCACCTGTTTAAAACATTTGCCTGTATTTTAATGAGGTGTTTGTTTTTCTACTAATTGATTGTGGAAATTTCTATGTTGGATATATGCATTGTGAATTTTTTCTGACAGTGGCGTGCCTTTTCATTTTTGTAATGGTATCATTTGGGGTAGTTTTTTTTAGATAAAGTTGAATTGCCAATATTTTTGTCTTTTATTGCTAATGCCATTTGTGTTCTGTATAAGAAATCTTTGTTTTCCCCAAATTCATAAATCTATTGTTGTACTTTTTAAGAGTCTTTGCAGTTTTAGCTTTCAAATTTAGGTTTATGTTACATTCCAAATGATTTTTTACACTGAGGTAGAAGTTGAGGTTAATTATTTTTCATACAGTTATTTAGTTGTTCTAGCACCATAAAGACATTCCTCTATCACTAAATTACATTGATTTCTCTATTGAGAATAAATTAACTATATGTTTGGAAATACTTCTGGTTTATCATGTTTTCAATAATGTGTTGATCTATCTTTACCTAAATACAAGGACACTTTTAGGTAATGTGTGACATACAAATATGTTTTGTAAGGTCTGTATATGGAAAAACAATTTCATTAAAACTGTATTTAAAAGTCTACTAGCCAATGTGAGGTATAATTTTTTAATAGATGAAGATTTAGAATAATGAGTAGAAATGTACTTACTGTTGTATAACTTTGATAGGACTGCAGTAACAAAGTACCACAGACTGTGTAGCTTAAAAAACAAATTTATCGTGTGACAGGTCTTAAGGCTAGAAGTTCACCGTTGTTGACAGAGTTGGTTCCTTTTGTTGACTGTGAGATAGAATCTGTTCCATCCCTCCTCTCTCTTAGCTTCTGGTGGTTTGCTATAAGTATAATAATGGCTTATACGTGCCTCCCCTTTGTCTCTGCCTTCATGTCCACATGGCATCCTCATGTGTGCAGATCTCTGTGTCCAAATGCCCTCTTTATATAAAGATTCCAGCCATATAGGATTAGGAGCTCACTATACTCCACTACAACATGATCTTGAGTTAGCTATCACGTTTGCAATGACCCTATTTCTAATGAGGTCACATTCTGAGCTACTAAGTGTTAGAGCTTCAACATATGAATTTTGGGGCACACAATTCAACTAGTAGCAATTGTCCAATCAGGACACATGTATTTTCTTTTCTTTTTTTTTATAGTGTCTAGGACCTTCACTGCAATGTTGATGTCAATTAGGTTCTCCGCAAAATTAGGAAGGCGGAGAATAGACCTGGGTATTTTCCCTCTCACCAGACTTGATTTCCCTACTTGAATGTGGTAATGTCCCTAGATGGTAGAAGGAATGATGGTGAGACCACCTATGCTTAGTTGAGTAAGAAGACATGGGTCTGGAAAATCCATCCAATGTTACACTGCCAGAGGTAAAAAATTAAGAGATTTAACCTACAACATCATGCCTGGAAATTTTTCTTCCCCAGGCAATGTAGAGAGTAACAAAAGATCTGTATTATAGCTTAGGGAACAGAGTCTGAGCAATATACTTAGCCAGGGAAGTCAACATATTATTATTATTATCATTATTATAATTTTCTAACATCAGGTTCATGCACAATTAAAGAAAGAGAAATGTAAAAATATTTAGGGGTATTTTGAAAGCCCAGATAAGGCTGGTTACCATGAACTTGCTATAGCAACAATCTGATCACTGGTGTTAACCTTTCTAGCAGGTGCTCAGTGGTACGTGGGTAGCAGGAGACAATGAAGTTTTGAATGGTAGCTGTGATGGAAAAATAGTTACTGTTGCCACTCATATGAGTATGGTTGAAATAATAAACTATAAGTACTAAATTTTGTACAAAGGACTTTATGAGAAAAAAAGGTTAATATATATTTATATTATATAATACATCTATTTTCATATTATATATCTATATAATAATCTTTATATTATATATCATTATCCTATACACACACACACACACACACAGACATATACAAGCGTTTATATACAAGTGATTGATGATGTGGAAGAACATGGGATAAGTAAAAGAGCCAGAAAGATAGGATGCTGTAATACAAGACCAGGATGATAAAAAATGTAGAGATCTAGTATCTCTGAGCAGGGACAAGGTCCAGGCCATGTCCATATGTGATTGACTGAGGGTCTGTGGAGATAAAGGTCAACAGAAGTGAGGATATAAAAACTATAAGGCTATGAATGTGGCCAGGCTTTCTACATATATATATTGAAGTGTCCCAGAATTCACGAATTGACTTCCTCAACATTTGTTCCATCAAAACTTCCTTTCTAAGCATTCTTCTTTGCCCTACTCTTGTAACCTCATGATTACAGATTGGTGTGGCTACAAGTTTGTTGTAGGCAACCTTCACCAGGCTCTCAATAATGCTCTGAAATCTTTGCACATTCAATGAGCCAAGTTCCTAAGTCCTCAGTGCATCCTGCAGAGGTACAAGGTTGTGAAAGTCACAAAAGATGTGGAACCTGTAGGAGGGCAAATCAGGAAAAGACTGACCTTTATACTACACACTTCTAACAAGCCATCTACCAATAAACCTGAAAAGTAGTGTGACTGGCCTGAGAAGTAGTTTCCACAAAAGCCTGATGTCTTCAGGCCTGCTTGGAGTCAGTATGCCATTTAAGACTGTGGATGAGTCAGGAGATGAGGAAAAACAGGCCCTGCTCTTAGATGTCACATCCTGTTTGGGGATAAAAATTACTTTTTTAAAAAAGGAAAAAGTAAAAAAGGAAACAAAAGAACCTAAACTTTGTTCTTTGCTCATTATACTGAGGACATCACATACCACATTTAAAAGAAATAAAGAGACAAAGAAAAATAATTTGCTACCTGGGTTAAAACCAGAATTCCAATGTAATGTCAGCTTGATCCCCAAAATAATGAAATCTGAAATATTTCCTGTAAACTGTGAGTCCCTAACAAAAGCAATTGTATCTCTGACTTTAGGGGGTATCTGAAAATAAATCATGCCATTTGTGAATATCATCATCACAATCTATCATATGCATATTCATGTACACCTAATATCATTGATAATTTTTGTGTTAATTTTTTTCCTTTAAATGTATGTTGGGTTTTGTATTTTGTGAGGCATATATCTGAACTCCGACAGTACACTCTCTTTGCAAATACATCTTTAGTTTTTATTTTTTGAATGCTGCTTTCTCAAGTATTTTTTGGATACCCAACCAAAGAAAAGATAAAGGAAAATCAAGAAGTACTGAGAGAGGAAAAAAAAAAAAAAAAGAATACCAGCAGAGACAAGAATTGGGAGAGAAATACATAACAAATTGAGGGAGAAGAAGCTCTGTGTAGGCTTTCACTGTTCAAACTTAGTGAGGAGAGCCCTCCAGCCTCACAAAGATTCAGAAAGGACTATGGCGGGTCTCCATTGGAATTTCTCTTGCCTCTCCAGACAGTCGTCCACTCAGAAGGTGGGGACCCCAGAACCATAGCTACCTCAGTACACACTGAAGCACCAATAGATTGTCAACATCCTCATCAAACCCACATTCCTTCTATATATATGCTCCTATGTACATACAGATATGCAATCTGACCATATTGGGTATGCAGCTAGGCATGTGCCTTCACCAACCATGTGCATTCAGGGAACTTGCATTCACAGAATGGTGGAAACACACTTAAAGCAAATAACTAGCTATGCTTTCACATATACACAAGCATATACACAAACACACTTACATGCAAATCCAGTTCATTATACACATATTTATTAAAACACTTCTCAGATACGTCAACATATAGCACATATCAACACACTTTCATATTGCAAAAAAAGTCCCTCTAGTTGTTAATATACATACTCCAAATAACAAAAAGAACTCATGCATCCAGGTAATCCCACACTTATTTAATCTCAATAACACACCTTCTTGCACATGCGTTCAAATCCCTGCCTTCTCATTTGTGTGTACAGAGGGGAGAGGAAAGTGAGGGGTTAATGCTTCCATCTCTGGTCTCCAGTCTCAGAGGAAGCCAGTGTGAGTATGAGGCAGTAGGACTTAGGGGAAAAGAGAGAACTAATGCTTGGGAAAAGGGCAAGGCCAGACATAGTCCTTTAAATAGGCTCTGATCTGAGGTCTCGACTGAAGGCTGAATCCTAGGATCTGTTAGAACTGCTCATGGCCATGCACAGCTTGGTCAGAGATAGGGCAGAGCTCAGGCTGGTGAGTCCCTGTGCCTCAAGCACCTCTGCTCTTTACAGAGAACAGTAGCACTCATGGAGGCTCCACAAGCTGGAAGGCAAGGAATTCCCTGCACAGACTGTCCTGACTCAAGGGGAGCCTCAGGTCCAGATCCTTGAGCACTGAGCTTCGTTCTGAGATGCGGAGAAGACTCAGCACCTGACTGTGTAGTCCAGGGAGACCCCAGAAAGGTAGGAGGACTGCCTTCCTACACAAACCTTCCAGGTAGGTTTGATCTGAACCCCACCCTGGCCAGTGTTATTGCTCTACAACTTAGTGTCAGATACCCTAAGGTGAGAAATCATAGTCTAGGTTTTCTGAATGCTATTTTTGAGCTAGATCTTAGCCCATTTTATCCTTTATTCCTTCTCTGGCTTGAGCCACACAGTTGACTGACTGCTGGACGCAACTATATCCACATAATGGGTGCAGTGATTGAGGATTTACAGAGCCAGTGGGCGCCATCACTGGATTCAAACCCATTCTCACTGATGAAAGCTGAGTTCTATTCTGTGTGATAGTATCTCTTTTAACCATATTTCTTGAACCAAAAGCTATATGGAGGTTTTACAAGTTAGATTTTATTTTGGAGAGTTGAAAAATTGAATTTGAAGTTTAATGTGTGATCATACTAGCTATACTGTTTGAAAAGGATATGACAACTTCAGTTTTCAGTATGCACTATGTTTATGAGTTCTAGCCTGTGAAAAAAGAAAAAAAACCTATGTAACAGCAGGCCTTGGGAGGAAGGAGTATTATTGGGAAAGAAGGGAAATCGTACTGTTTTTTCTTTTTTCTGCATTTTAGGGAATACACATTTCTGTCCCTCAACCCAGCAGCAAGTTGGTAACCTGTGGTTCCTACATCGAAAACCTCACATACTGGATAAAAATGTCCACTGAAGACTCATTAACTCCCTGTCCACTCCACGTGACATGTAGCCTTGAGTCTGCCTGTGTTAAGTTTATAAGTCTATGAGTAAAAAAAGACAAAAGGATTTCTGATGGTGAAGGCACTAGAATTCATGAAACAGCAAAAGAAATTGCAGAGATAAAAGAGGGGCAGCTGTGAAGGGTCCCCATCTCCCACTCAGGCTTGGGTCCCAGGTTGGCTCTGATTCTCCACAGTCCACCACAAAAAGAAAATATAAAAGCAGACATTCAAAGTCAGCAGAATAGAATGAGGAAGGCTGAGGGCATCTCTTAAAGGGGGAGCTCGGGCCTGTGAAAGGACATTGTAGAGTCTAGGGTATGAATGGAGGGCAAGAGAGAAACTGGACTTTGAAGGAGGCTACAGAATGTGAGTAGCTGAAACTTGATTGAAGATAGTTTCCACCTCTGAAAGAGTGCGTAAAACAGGTGAGTCGCCCACTAAAGCTCTTAAGCCTAATAAAGCCGTCATCCCAGAGAAAGCAGCATGTCCCCAGCAATGCCAAGAGGCCAACCAGGAGCTGTTCTAGAGGTTCCAGTCCGGGTAAGTAACAGGGGTCCTGGTTTCAAACGCAGATCTGTTTTAATTCAGCATGCAATTTTGCAAGCCCCTTTGTATTTGTCTTTGTCACCATAGGGCAACAAATCTCTGCTTCACCCACCCAGGGTGGGAGTGCCATTCAGTCATGTCCAGCACAGGTAGCAATGTGCACCACAAGAGCACTGGCTGTGCTGTCCTGCATGCTGACACTGATTTATTATGTGATCTTGGGCAAGTCATTTAACTGCTCTGAACTCTATTTCCCTCACTGGAAAATGAGGATGTAGAGGTTTTGTGTGAGTTAGAGATAATACATTTTAAAAGCTATAGTGCTTTTATCTTGAAAAATAGCAATCTCTTCCACAAAAGAAGAGATGAATCATAGATCATGACACCCAGAGATTATGACACAGAGATTCAGAAGTTGTACCTTTAGCCAGAACCTCTTCCAGTGCCTGGGGCAGGAATGAGCATAGTCTAATTTACTTTTCCAGGTTCCCCTGAGTTTTGATGACTCTGTCTCCCTGGGGGAAGAGACATACAGGAGACAAGAGGCAGATAGGGAGGAAGAATCTTCCCTGAACAGAATAGATAAAATGTTTGCAAAGACCATTCCAAGCAGAATGAGATAATGCAGAGCCCCTGGGCTCTAGAAAATGTGTGTTTGGATTTTTACCATACTCTAGATTGGAGTACTTGTTTTGAGCAAAGCTATAGCTATTATTTAGGTAGGATGGTAGTTTCCAGTTTAGAGCCAGACAAAATCTGAGCCCATTTCTTTTATACCATTATACACTCTGGGAAAATTAGAAAAAAGCTACACCTATTTAGGATCTTCAAAAAACCCTTTTTAGGAACCATTCTGTCTAGTTGAATGAAATATTTGTTAGAGATGATTTGTTCAGAAGGATTAGAAAGGATATGATTATTTTCCAGAAGTTTATGATGTGAATGAGGTAAGAATTAAGATTTTCAAACCAGGGCACAACAGAGTTGAGATTTAATAGTGAAAAGTGCTGGGTAAGAACCACGAGAGCTCTGTGCTATGGATTCTGAGGTAGGTAGTGGCCACCAGATGGTAGAATCAACCATGTAAGGTAAGTGCACATGAAGATGGCATTCACATAGCATTTACTGGCAGCAGGAAAACCTCTAGCATCAGAAGTGGACACAACTGCCCTGTGGGCATGACATCCATGTAAGGTTATTATGGTCCTATGAGGGCATTTTAGAATATTGTTAACCAGTTGATAAATCTACTGCCATGAATAATGGCATTTATTTATCTTCATCAGAAAGTGTTTATGAAGATACTACTCTGTACCAAACATAGAGGTGCTAGGGATAGTGCAGGATGCAGGTCTGACCTCATGAAAAATGTATCATCTAGGACAGAGGTTGGCAAACTATAGCCTGCAGGCCAAATCCAGCTTGTGGACACTTTTTGTAAATAAAGTTTTATTGGAATACAGCCACACTCATGCATATGTGTATTGACTATGGCTGCTTTCACTTTGAGATCTAAATTGATTAGTAGCAACAGAGGCTGTATGGCCCACACAGTCTCAAATATTTATTTTCTGATTTTTTACAGAAAAAAGTTACTGACCTATAATCTATGATGAGCCGCACATTAAAGATGATATGTTTAATTATAGGTGCACAATTGGCCAGGTGGTTATCTTCCAGACCCAACCCTCATGATAACTGTTCTACTGTAAGAATCTACTCAACATCACTACATAAATTGCTGTGGGTCTTTAGGCCACACTGGCTTTCTACCCTGAAGAATTGCCCTAATGGTTTAATGGAGGGTAAAAATGAACTATATATAGAAAGGTTAACCATATCACCTGTCAGTTCTAAAGAACAGGAAAAAATCATGACATTAATTGTTGAGATAGTTTTCCCTCAGCAGATTCTACTTTCAGGAAAAAAAAAGATTCTCAAAAAAAGATTACACTTGCAGCTAGTATGTTCTAACCCCATTTTGAATGACATAAATATGAATAAAAAATAAAGAGCAGCATAATTTCAAGTTGAAAAATTTTATTTATTAAAACAGTTGAAATTATTTCAGTTTGTCATTAAACTCAATTGCTCTGCTACCAAATTGACGCATCTAAGAGACTTATAAATCACTATAATAATAGCTTTGATTATTATCATGTGCAGAGAGTAGAATACCTTCCCAGTGGAGAACCTATTAATTGTCCCGTGATGTTGGCATCAGGGAACAGCTCTTCTCATCCTGTGTTCTTCATCCTGCTTGGAATCCCAGGACTGGAGAATTCCCAATTTTGGATTGCCTTTCCCTTCTGTGCCATGTATGCTTTGGCTGTAGTTGGCAATATCACTGTCCTTCACATAATCCGAACGGACCACACCCTGCATGAGCCCATGTACCTCTTTCTGGCCATGCTGTCAGTCACTGACCTGGTCCTCTCCTCCTCCACCCAACCTAAAATGTTGGCTATATTCTGGTTTCAAGCTCACAAGATTGAATACCATGCCTGCCTCATCCAGGTGTTCTTCATCCATGCCTTTTCTTCTGTGGAGTCTGGGGTGCTCATGGCCATGGCCTTGGACCGCTATGTGGCTATCTGCTTCCCACTCAGGCACTCTAGTATCCTGACGCCATCTGTAGTGATCAAACTGGGGGCGGTTGTGATGATGAGAGGGCTGCTGTGGGTCAGCCCCTTCTGCTTCATGGTCTCCAGGATGCCCTTCTGCCCCAACCAGGTCATCCCCCAGTCATACTGTGAGCACATGGCTGTGCTGAAGTTGGTGTGTGCTGATACGAGAGTGAATCGTGCATATGGCCTCTTTGTGGCCTTCTTGGTGGTTGGCTTTGACATGATTGTCATCATTATATCGTATGTGATGATTCTGAGGGCTGTGCTGCGGTTGCCCTCAGGTGAAGCCCGCCTCAAGGCGTTCGGCACCTGTGCCTCCCACATCTGTGTTATCTTGGCTTTGTATATCCCGGCCCTTTTCACTTTCCTCACCCACCGCTTTGGCCATCATGTGCCCCGAGTGGTACATATCATGTTGGCTAATCTCTATCTACTGGTACCTCCCATGCTCAACCCCATCATCTACGGAGTTAGAACCAAGCAGATCAGGAACAGGGTTACCAAACAGGGTTATCCAAGGATGTCGTGGAAAAGACCCCTGAGCCACCACTCCAATTGCCTCACTGATCTGAGGATGTAAATAAAGTTTGTTAGGCAATTACATATCATCACAAAGTCATCTCTATAAACAGCTGCCCAGAAGTTGGCAACCCTACAGAAGCACGAAGAACAATTTTCAGGATACTCAGAACAAGAGCTGTCTGAGAGGAGCGATGGGCAATGACAACTTATTTGACCTATGCTCATCAAATAAGTAAATAATTAAGAATATTTTCACTGTATACCAGTGAATATTTTAGGAGAACATCATCTTCCAGTGATTATTAAAGTAAAAAAATTATTTTTACACTATTGGTAGAAGTATAAGTTGATATAATTTTTAAAAAAGAAATTTAGAAATTTGCATTTTAACTGTATGAGTTAAAAAGTACTTATATTTTCCCATTGGGAATATTCTTTTTTGAAATAGAATTTTAGAAATAAAACCTTGTACAAAGTCATTATTTATAAAAACAAAACAGATAACCTTTCAAATATTTTCCTATATGAAACCAGATGAAACAATGTGCTATTGGAATCAGGTGCCACTTGGTGACTTGGTAATCCCATTTAAAACTGATAAGAGACTTATCAACTCGGTTCCATATAATAACACACAAAGATTAAGCTAGAAAGAAGGCTAAGAATTTATAGCCCTGCAAAGCAAAGAGAAAGTAAGAGATTTGATTATCCAGAAAGGGGAGGGAAAAATATTTCTGGAAAGTGTCAGTGGTTCTCAAAGTATCTGTGACATGGGTTTGTAGCTTTCCCTCCATGACAATAAGGCTCCTAAAATTTCCAGTGGACAGGCATATTGGGGCCGCGTATCTAGGAATTAGGAATAAACGTAATAAAGCCCAGATGAAGGGCTTTATTCTAACTGAAACAAAACAGTATGATAGTACAAAAAATAAAGTATCAATAATGTTTTGAAAAAAAAAAAAGAATCAGGTGCCAGTTAACTATTGTATTTTCAGTGAGTATCTGAAGATGTAAAAAATTATTAAGCTATAATATTAAATTAAAATGAAAAGGATAAACAATTGTTCATAAGCCTTGATGCCAATTTTAGCAAAGAATACGTATGTGGACTAAAAGATTCAGGAAATACATCAAAATGCTAACAATAGCTTCTCAGAGTAGTGAGGCTTGTGACATTTTTATTTTGAACCCTACTGCATTTTAAAGAATTATCTTGAATTGACAATTTTAATTTTAGTATGAGAAAAATATTAACATAACGGCAAAAACATACAGAAGAGGTTAATTCAGTAACAAACTTAGGGGAGTAGAGTGGACAATCTGAGAGGACAAGGTATTATGGAATAGATTAAAATCCACAAAGTCTTGAAAATTTAGATGCAAAATTTCAGCCACATCAAAACTTCTTGATACTCTTAGCAGTGGTGACTAGGTGGGCTGAAATCTTGATTTCTGTTCTCCATAATTTCCTGGTTCTCTGAGGACAATGTTTTCAGAATAAAGGAGAAGTTTTTAGAAAAGAATGAAGAAGATTCTGTTCTGAAGAAAGTTTACGGTTTTATTTAAGGTGGTGGGAAAGTCATTAGAAATTTAATAGCATATTTTAATGTTAATTTTCCTTTGTATCAACATTTTTTGGGTATTCATTTTTTAAATTTATTTTTAACATTTATTTGTACATATTTGTGGGGCACAGTGTGTTGTTTTAATACATTCATATACTGCACAATGATTCACTTAGGGTAGACAGCATAGTTTTGTACCCATAGTTCACCATTTTGTATTACTATGTAAGCTGTACTTAAAAGTCTCTTCCATATAAATCATTGCACTTGAATTGCTAACCTCTTCACCTCACCACTCTCTTCTACCAAAGCCAATAGTGAAGGTTTACAATTCAGGTTCTTATGTTACTAGAACCAACATCAGATGAAGGTGCTTCGAGAGTAATCAGGTACACATTTGCTTCTTCCAGAAGAAGCAGATCATTGGAACCTGAAAATGCCCCCGAGAAAGAATGGGCATTCTGAAGGAGCATTTTCATACTTCCCAAATTTTAGAGTTCAAGAGACCATGATCTCTTTATCAGCAAATTAGTTAATCAATGTGAGATTCTCCCTTTCTCTTCTTAAAATTCGCTTTAGTACTATATATCTTATAACAATGAAATATTAATATTTTAAAACACAGTTTGATGAGTTCTAACAGCTGTATAGCCAGCAGATCCTCAATCAAAGAATATTTCCATCACTTATTTCTCCTGCTCCTTTGTATTAATCAGCCCCTTTCCACTCCAGGAAAACCTCAATCTGTTTTTTTTTCACGATAGATTAATTTTGATGGTACCAGAACTGTATATAAATAGAAGAATACATGATACATTATTTGATTCTGCCATCCTTTGCTCAGTATAAGTAACACCCATACTTTTGTGTGTATTAGTAGTTCATTTCCTATTTTTGCTGAGTAGTGTAATGTATTTTTTCGACATACACTACTGGTACATTGACATCCCTCTCTTTTGCTCCAGATCTTCTAGTCTTCTTTTACTTCCAAACATATCAACCACTTGTCTGTCTTAGGGCTTGCTCTTCATCTTCGCATTTCCCCAGCTGTTCGTAGGTCTGACATTCTGGCTCCCTCTCATCTTCCACCAAGTCTCAATTAATGCCACCTTTTCAGACAGATATTTCTTAACCCACCTATCTTAACTAGATCCTGAGACCTGCAAGTTGTCTATTTATTCAAATATTTTGTTTACTCTCTATTACCACAATCTATAGTTATTTTATTATTTATTGATCTTCTGTCCTTATTACTTGAATATAACTTCCATAAAGTATAGTGTAGTTGTTCACTTTATCACCAAACCAACAACACTACCAAAAAAAGTCACTTACATAAGTAAATGAATTTGAATTTTTTGTGTCTGATACCATTACCCCTAAAATTCCATTAATACCCCCCCCCCCAAAAAAAAATAGCAGTCAAATTCCTGGACCAGGGAGGCACCCTGCCAGAGAGGCCTGAGTCCTGCGGAGACCACATGCCCTACAGCACCAGCGTGTGACGAAGCAGTTAGGCCTTTCCACTGCCAGAACCCATCCCCAGCCCAGCAAAGTGCATGCAGATCAGAGAGGTGCCTTCCCGGAGAGGCCCGAGATCCACGGAGACTACACACCCTGTGGCGCCAGTGCATGACCAAGTAGATAGGCCTCGCTGCTGCCGGACCCCATCCCCAGACCTACTGAATGTGAGCCACAGAGAAAAGCACTCCCCTGGAGAAGCCTGAGTCCCATGGAGACCATGTGCCCCATGGCACCAGTGCACAGCCTAGCAGGAAGGCCATACCGCTGCCGAACCCCATCCCAAGCCTGGCCAAGTGTGAGGAGAGGCCCAAGACCGGAGGTGACCAAGCGCCTGAGGTGCAAGTGGGTGACCAAGCAGACAATGAGGCAGCCATTACAAATTGGCAGCCCTGGCAGGATTCTAGCCAGATGATAGTGTTGAAGTAGTGGACCATGAAAGCCCCTGCCATGATGACTAAACATCAAAGGAGAGATACCAGAAATATGAAAAATCAAGAAAGTACACCACCAAAGGGTAATAACTCTCAAGCTCTAGATCGTATAGAACAAGAAGCCCTTGAAATGTCTGATAAGGAATTTTGAGTGAAAATTCTATGGGAACTAAATGAGATACAAGAAAACTCAGCTAGACAATACGATGAAATGAGGAAAAGTATACAGGACCCAAAAGAAGAAATGTACCAGGAAATCAAGGCCCTAGAAAAGAATGCCGCAGAGCTTGCTGAGCTGAAGAATTCACTCAAGGAAATAAAAAACACAACAGAGAGTTTAACCAGCAGGCTTGCAGAAGCAGAAGAGAGAACTTCTGACCTTAAAGATGGGCTGTTTGAAATAACACAGGCAGACAAAAAAAAAAAAAAGAAGTAAAAACATTGAAGAAAATCTAAGGGAGATATTAGACAACCTTAAGTGATCAAATATCAGAGTCATGGGTATTCCAGAAGGGGAGGAAAAGAAGATTGCATTGGGAAAACATATTCAACAAAATAGTGGCAGAAAACTTCCCAGGTATAGGAAAAGACACAGATATTCAGATTCAGGAAGCTCAAAGATCCCCAAACGTATTCAACCCAAAAAGGCCTTTTCCAAGACATGTTATAGTCAAATTGGCAAAACTCAAAGACAAAGAGAGAATCTTAAAAGCTGCAAGACAGAAGCATCAAATCACCTATAAGGGAGCCGCATTCAGACTAACATCAGACTTTTCATCACAAACCCTAAAAGCCAGAAAGGAATGAGATGGTACATTCAAAATACTAAAAGATATAAATTGCCAGCCAAGAATACTCTACCCCACAAGGCTATCCTTCTGAAACAAAGGGCAAATAGCATATTTATCAGACAAACAAAAAGTGCAGTAGTTCACTACCACATGGCCTCCCTTACAAGAAATTCACAAAGGAGTACTGGGTTTGGTACCTGAAAAATAACTACCACTGCCATAAAAACTCAAGACAAATCAAATCCACTAGTAAAATAAAATGCCAACAATGAAAAGGAAAAAAAAAGTTTATCTACAACCCAAGAAACCAACAAATACAGAAGACAAACAGTAAATCAAAAAGAAAGGAACAAAAGACACTTAAGACATCCAAACAAAAATCAATAAAATGCTAGGAATAAATCAACACTTTTCAATAGCAACTCTTAATGTAAAAGGATTAAATCCTCCAATCAAAAGACACAGACTGGCTGACTGGATTAAAAAGAAGGACCCATCCATATACTGCCTTCAAGAGACCCACCTCACCTATGAAGACTCGCATAGACTAAAAGTGAAAAGATGGAAAAAGATTTACCATGCAAACAGAAATGAAGAATGAGCTGGAGTAGCTATTCTTATATCTGATAAAATAGACTTTCAGCTAAATACCATAACAAGAGACAATGAGGGCCACTTCATAATGATAAAAGGATTCATCCATCAAGAAGACATAACAATCATAAATATATACACACCCAATGCTGGAGCAGCCAGATTTATAAAGCAAACTCTGTTAGACCTAAAGAAGGAAATAGACACTAATACCATAATAGCAGGGGACCTGAACACTCACTATCAATACTGGACAGAACATCTAGGCAAAGAATCAGCAGAGAAACAGAAGACCTAACAACACTCTAGACCAATTGGACTTGGCAGATATCTACAGAACATTCCATCCAACAACCTCAGAAGTTTCATTCTTCTCATCAGCACATGGATCATTCTCCAGAAGAGATCACATATTAGCTCACAAATCAAGTCTCAACAAATTCAAAAAAATTGGAATTATTCCATGTATTTTTTCAGATCACAATGTATTAAAATTAGAAATCAATAACAAATGAAATTCTGGAAACTATACAAACACATGGAAATTAAACAGCATTTTACTTAATGACATATGGGTCCAAGAAGAAATCAAACAGGAAATCAAAAGATTTATTGAAACTAATGAAAACAATGATACATCATACCAGAACCTGTGGATACTGCAAAAACAGTACTAAGGGGGAAATTTATTGCATTAAATGCTTACTTCAGAAGAATGGAAAGATGGCAAGTGAACAACTTAATAGCTCATCTTAAAGAACTAGAAAAACAAGAACAATACCTACCCAAAGTTAGCAGATGGAAGATATATGAATAGCCAACAGAAACATGAAAAAATGCTCAACATCACTCAGCATTCAGGAAATGCAAATCAAAACCACACTGAGATACCATCTCACCCCAGTTAGGATGGCTAATATTCAAAAGACTGCGAATGATAATGCTGGCGAGGTTGTGGAGAGAAAGGAACTCTTATACATTGTTGGTGGGACTGCAAAATGGTGCGGCCTCTACGGAAAATGGTATGGAGGTTCCTCAAACAATTGCAGATAGATCTAACATATGACCCAGCTATCCCACTGCTGGGAATATACCCAGAGGAATGGAAATCATCAAGTCGAAGGTATCCTTTTCTCCAATGTTCATTGCAGCACTCTTTACAATAGCTAAGAGTTGGAACCAGCCCAAATGTCCATCATCAGATGAGTGGATATGGAAATTGTGCTATATCTACACAATGGAATACTACTCTGCTATAAAAAAGAATGAAATACTGCCATTTGCAGCAACATGGATGGACCTACAGAGAATTATATTAAGTGAAACAAGTCAGGCACAGAAAGAGAAATATCACGTGTTTCATTTATTTGTGGGAGCTAAACATAAATAAATAAATAAATACACAAATAAATTGGGGGAGGGGGAGGGAAGAAGACACAACAATTATAATTCCTTGAAGTTGATATGACAAATGAACAGAGAAGAAGTTGTTGAGAGGGAAGGGGGAAAGGGAGGAGGGAGGGGGGAGAGGGAGGAGGAAGGGGGGAGAGGGAGGAGGGAGGAAGGTTTCAGTAATGGGCCACTATAATCAACCACATTGTATATTGACAAAATAAACTAAAATTTTTAAAAAATGGCATTCGCAGGTTCATTTTTGCCTAATTCTCCAAGAACTGAATACCAGACCTCTCAGTCCTAAGTACTCTTTTATTATTCCTATGAAATTAAAATTTTAAAGTATATATTGTCAAATAAGATGAATTTGTTATACAAATAGCAAATTGTCCTTCATTTGCCTCTTTTTATAAAGATCAAAGTACTTGGAACGTTTAAAATTTTTGTTTAAGCAATATATTTTAATTAATTATTCTGTACCAAGTATTCTGCTGGAGGATGGGAAACAGAATGGAACAAGAAAAACTGAGAAGCAGAACATCTAATATGCATGATTTGCATCTAAAATCTGACTTGTTCTCAGAAGCAGATCAACTTATATGAAGACCATTTTTTAGCCGACTAGGTACATGGCAATAAACTAGAACTGTAATAAATCTGTAAAGCAATGATGTCATTTAAAAGAAAAAGGTATATATTGAGGATTCACAGATGTGTCTGCTTTAATTTTATCAAAGACACCCTTCACCTAATAAATATATTAATATAAAGATGAATGTTTATATCCTGTAACAGTTTTCTTTGCTCTATTAAAAAAGAAATCCCAGATAGCAATCATTCGGCAGTGCTATGGGACTTCTTGAATCCTTATTGAAGTAGTTATTATTTAATTGACAACCAATGAAAATATTACTTAGCATTATAAGAATAAACACACTTCTGTTATCTGTGTAAACAGGTGACAGTTTGTCATAAGTGAGTTTCATATTCAGTTTCCAAGAAGAAAAAGTATGATGCTATTTAAGTAAATTAGATTTTGTAAGTGAAATCAGATATCAAAACACACACACTCCAAAATAGAGTATGTACACAGTAAGAATGACCTGTGTTGCATCTTTACCCACAAGCCTTTTCCACCCCTGCATTTTACCAGATGTGTAAAATTTGACTGCACCATAATTACTGAAAATTTAGATATTAGTTCTTCCAGCAGTTACTTTTTCTGCATCTTAATGTGATTCCATTCTGCTAGGCCCTATTCTTTCTCCTCTGGAACACTTGGGTGATCCGTCTTCGTATCTGCTTGGTCTTCACACTATAAACAATGGGGTTTAGCACAGGGGGGAGCAGCAGGTATACATTGGCCATGAGTGTGTGCACTATTGGTGATAAATGCTTCCCAAATCTGTGGATCATGGTGACCCCAATAAGAGGCACATAGAAGAGAAGCACAGCACAGATGTGAGAGAGGCAAGTGTTGAGAGCTTTAAGCCTTTCTGCCCTGGAGGCAATGCCCAGCACAGTCTTGAGAATGAGTATGTAAGAAAAGAGAATGACAAGTGCATCGATCCCCAAGGTGAAGATGACAATGACAAGTCCGTAGAGGCTGTTGACATGGGTGCTGGCACAGGCCAGACGCATTGCATCCTGGTGAAGACAATACGAATGAGACAAGATGTTGGAATGACAGAAAGGTAACCGCTTTATGAGGAAAGGCACAGGGAAGACCACACAGACTGCCCGGGTGAGAACCACTATTCCAATCTTTCCTACAATGCCATGGGTGAGGATGGAAGCATAGCGTAGTGGGTCTTGGATGGCCACAAACCTGTCAAAGGCCATGGACACTAGGACTCCTGATTCTGCTACTCCAAATCCATGGATGAAGAACATCTGTGTGATGCATGCATCAAAGGCAATCTCAGGGGCATTGAACCAGAAGATGCTGAGCATGGTGGGCAAGGTGGACATGGAGAGGCTAACGTCGGTGAGAGCCAGGATCGAGAGGAAGTAGTACAAAGGTTCATGGAGACTCTGATCTACCTTGATGACAGCTAGGATAGTACCATTTCCCAGGAGTGTGAGTGTGTACAGAAATCCCAGAGGAAAGGCCATCCATATGTTCTTGTCTGGCATCCCTGGGATACCTGTCAGAATGAAACTATGGTGGTTGACACGCGATGCATTCAAGTCTATCATGGTGATCTTACCACTGGGTGAGGCTGGACTCTCCCACTTAGCTCATAGCTCCTATACGGAAAATATATTCTCTGATAAACAGGAAAATGGCTTTAAGAATGTGTAGGTAGAACAGCAGAGAAAAGAATTAGGTTAAAAACCAGAGTCTGGGTGGTTTTTGTATCACTTTGTCTTTTTCCTCCCTAGGCAGTTACATGTGATGACCTCTCTTCTTAGATTCAATTTATTCATCTGAAAAATGGAGACAAGACTAAACACCCAGTGTTTAGATGGTAGAGAATTTGGATCTTTCCTCCTTGTGATAGCTTTCAAGGTTTGGTAGAAAAGAAGCATTCATAACCAAGACTTAATTGTATACAACATTTTGCTAAATGATAATATATATAAAAAAACCCTAAACTCACAATACTATTACCATGCACACCTACACGCAATTCCACTGCATTCACAAACCCATGTCTGTACAAATTCATGTGTGTGTGTATTAAAAAAAAAAAAAAATATATATATATGCTATAAACACAGTGGAACAGATGCTTAGGAATATTACTCCACCTACCCAGGCATCTGTTGCACTGTAGTTGTAATGAACTACATGTATAAATAGACACATTAGTAAATATAAAATTGTTCAAATGAACATTTAATCTTTACAAATTTTAACAGTTTATAACTTTTCATACCTAATTTTAAAGTAGCAAGGAACAGAGACTAAAGTTCATTGGCCCATAAACAGCTACACATAAGATATAAGAAAGTAGCCACTCACAAGACTTATTTCTCTAGTCTCCTAACACATCAGAAATTCGGAAGCCATTCTTTAAAACTCTTCCATCATCAAACCAGCATTTAACCAATTCCCAAACTTATCCCTAAAACATGAAAATGTATTTATCATCTCTCTTCTTATTCCTATAACCAATGAATAGTGTAACTGATCTTTCTGCACCCACAAATCCCCCTTCCCAAACAGTCTTTATTCTGCAGTGAGAATAAACTTTTTTAAAAAAAATAGAAATCTGATTAAATCATCACCAGCCCTTTAGCGGCTTCCATTACTTAGAACAAAGTCCTAAATCCTTATCTTAGTCTTCAACGTTCTGATAACTCAGCCCCTACCCACACCTCTAGCACCAGCCCACACCATTGGCTCTCCCCTTGGTCTCTTCAATCCAGCCAAATCCGCGGTCTTTAAATTCCTGGATCTTACTGAGATACTTGCTGATATGAGTTTCCCACATGTTTTTCTTGTTCCTTATACTTTCCCCTACCCGCTGTGAAGTTCCTCTTTGCCTAACCAAATCCTATCTGTCCTTCCTGAGTAAGCCTTTCCAAATACCCATAATAATTTAAGACTCCCTGGTATGCTGTGTTCACATTATGGTCTTTTCCTTCTTATAAGTGAGTACAGTTAATCAAACATTGCATAAGTATTTGTTTAATATCTGTCTCTCCTGCTAGAAGTTAAACTTCCTGAAGGAAAGAGACATTTTCTTGTTCATCACCTCATTGAGCACAAGCAAGGCATATATTAGTTTTCTGTAATGAAGAAATAAAACAAATAAGTGAATATAGATGGTTGAAGGTCAGTCTTCTCTCAAGAAATCTTGCAAACTCTGAACCCCCTCCCTGATTTGTATGTAGATTTAAAATCTTTAACCAAGAGAAAAATCTCTTTTTTTAAGAGGCCACACACAGACAGGGGTCTTTGAGAGGTACTACAGTGCCTTTGTTCTCACCTAGGTACTTGTTGTGAGAAAGCAGAAAAATACCTCAAGAGCTAGCCTGGGAACTCTGAGCTCAGGGTGGGGTAAGGTGCACATGAGCAGGTGGGCTTCTCTCTTTTTTCTGCCTCATCTTTCTCCGCTGTAGGATAAGGATTTGCTGTTTGGAAACATGACTACAAAGAAATTATTTTGCAGATTCTGATCTCAGACACAGAAGAATCTTTGAAAGGCAGTGTGGTCCACTTACAAACGTTGTGTTATGTCTTGCAAACAGAATCCGGGCCTCTCTACAAAAAACATCACTATGGTCAGATCTAAGCAAAGCACTTCATGTGCCTGCCCAGCCCTCTGGTTGCAGTTCGACGGAGTTTTGTTACACTTTGCATGTTAAGTGAGAGCCTTTTACTTGCTTGAGACTGCTGATGGCTTTCTAAGCAATTCTGATGGCTTTCAGTTGGGAAGAAGTAGCTGGCTCATCCCTACTGCAAGTTTTTTTGGGGGAAAAGTTCTTGAAAATTTTTGATATTTTCGATTAAGTCCACAAGGTCTGCTAGAAGGCTGTTCTTATATGCAAATAGTAGATTCTTGTTTTCCTTTTCCTTTTTTTCTGATTTTGAGTCAGCTTTTCTTTACCTGAATGTGTTTTAACCCATCTCCTCCTTTTTTTCTTATTCTCATCTCTATTCTCCATCTTCCTTCTCTTTTCCACTTTCTTTAACTCTTTAGCCCTTCCTTCCTCTATCTCCCAGTGAAACTCCTATTTATTTTTCCATCCCATCTTTATCTAATACTTCTCCATAGACTATATCCTCCCTCACAATATATATCTTCTTTTATGCCTAATAACAACACCTGCCTTTGCTTTTTTCACCCACCTTTTCGTTGCTTTCCTCTACCGCACAATGCTCTATAGAGTATTCTCCTCTATATTTATCTCCCTCACTAGAATTCCTGTTAGGAAGTAATAAAAATATGTATGTAAGTAATCCTACACAAAGTTTGCTAGGTAGAGAGTATGAAATAAAAACATTTTAAGATTATTTCATTACCCGTATCAGCATTTTTGCTTCAGTTCAGAATTAATTTGGCTTCTTTCTTTCCCTGAGACCAGCATGCAGAGTATTTATTAAGACTACTGAAACCTCTGCTGGTGCCTGGAGCCATTATGTTCTGTAAGGATTTCACAACTCCCCTGGAAAAAAATCCCTTAAGATATGTCATGTAGTGCCACCTGGGCTATTCCATCCTGATTTCCCTAAGAACTCTGAACCTTCCCTTAATCTGTCAGACTTCCCTTCTTCAGCCAACACTTATCTCAAAATTTTCATTTTTATTTTATTTGCATCTCAGCCAGGTTTGAGGAACACACATGTGTATACACACACACACACACACACACACACACACACACACACACACACACACACACAGATTTGCCTTATGTCAAATCACTGAGTAAGTTCCAAGATTTTAGTCCAGGTTTTCAGACTCCAAAGCCAGCTTCTGTGTTAGTGATGGCATAGTGCTAATAATTTACCCTTACATAGAGCTGGAGTCTACTCTTGTTTTTTAGATGAAGAGAATGATTGTTCGGACTCTGTCTACCAGGAGCATAGAGGCAAAGTTCTTTCAATTTGCTGGGCTTGA
This sequence comes from Galeopterus variegatus, assembly GCF_000696425.1. Classification (NCBI taxonomy): domain Eukaryota; kingdom Metazoa; phylum Chordata; class Mammalia; order Dermoptera; family Cynocephalidae; genus Galeopterus; species Galeopterus variegatus. Next base: position 145,937 of record NW_007731600.1, read on the forward strand.
TTGGTTTTCTGGGTTGTTATTCCAATATATCACATATAAGTTTTCATTTTTAATGCACTTTTCTGTTATAATATCTTTCATCGATCAGGTAATTCTCTCACACTGCTATGGAAAACAGTATGGATGTTTCTCAACTACAGATAGATCCTCCATATGATCCAGAAATCACACTTCTGGGTATTTACCCAAAGCACTGGAAATCATCATGTCGAAGGGACACCTGCACTCCCATGTTCATTGCAGCTCTGTTCACGATAGCCAAGATATGGAACCAACTTAAATGTCCACCAGTGGGTGAATGGATAAGGAAAATGTGGTTTATATACAGCATGAAATATTACTCTGCAATAAAAAACAATGAAATTCTGCCATTCACAACAACATGGATGAGCATGGAGAAACTTAAGTTGACTGAAATAAGCAAAGCAAAGAGGGATAAATACCGTATGTACTCTCATAAGTGGGAGCTAAGAGATAAAGAAGAAAGGAAAGAAAGACCACAGTAGTGCGTTGGACTTGCAGAGGGACAGAACATACCTAGGGATACAAAGTAGAGAGGGGAAAGGGGGATGGGGAGGGAGGTCAGGGATAGTTGACGGGATAATTGGGTGGGGGACACAAGGTATAATCACAATTTGTGGTACTAGACATGTTGCCAGTATGGATCTGGCCATCACATCTTAGGCACGAGTGGTGACAATTCGCTTTGTACCGCATGAATAACCATAAGCAACAAAAACAAACATTAGAAAAGTTTTCATGGAAAAAAAAAAGAAACTCGTAAGAAAACTGCTGAAAACCTAAGACTGATAATAGCGAAAGGAAATGACTCGTCAAATACAGGATAAAAAAGATGAAATCAATTCATCTAAAAAAAAAACAGAGGCTAGAAGGCAATGGCATATGCAAAGTTCTGAAAGAAAATAAAAGCACTGAAATAAGAATTCTATATTTTGTAAAACTATTCTTCAGGAATGAAGTGAAATAAATTAGGTAATAAATAAAAACCTAAAGACTTTATCGCCAGAAGATCTATGCTGCAAGAAATACTAAAGGATGTCCTCATGTTAAATGGAAATGACATCAGACATTAACTCGAATCCAAAGAAGAAATGAAGAGCACTGAAAATGATAAACATATGGCAATAGAAAAGACTGCTTATGTAAATAATGTATTATCTTTTAAAATTTATTAAAGAAAACATAGATAATTTAAATAAATGACACTGAATTAGTTGATTTATGACATGTAAATGCAATCTTAATGAAAATAGTTTCACAAAGGAGAGGAGAAAATGGAGCTATATTGTGGAAAAGTTAAAATATTTTACTGGGCTTAAGACAATATTAATGTGAAACAGAGAGCTATAAAGATGCATTTTGTAATTCTTAGGGTAATTACTAAGAAAATAATAAAGTATAGCTAATACAGTATTAACAGAGGGATTAAAGCAATACAATGAATGGTATAATGATAAATAGTACAAGGATAATGGATTAGATATGAGGAGAAGGGAAACAAAAGACCCTAAATTTTGATTTGGACAACTGGTTGGGTTATGGTATGGTTAGTGTGATTCATTAAAATTAACCATAAGCAGACAGGAACAGAGAGTTTTTGTTTTTGTTTTACAGTTATTAAAATGCTAAATTTGAGCTTCCTGTTTGGTATCCAAGTTGAGTTATCATGGAGAAAGCTGACCTGGAGATCAAGGCAGAATTCTGGCCTGAAGATGTACATTTGGAGGTAATCAGTATACAGATGATATTTAATGCCAGAATTTGATAATATCATTCAGTGAGAGAGTAGAGTTAGGTTAAAGTATAGGGCAAAAGATCAAATAGGAGATAAACAATATTTAGTCATCTAGGAAGAAGAGAAACCATCACAGGATATTGAGTAGTGGAAATTAAAGTAGGAGGAAAATCAAGCAAACATGGTTTTACAGAAACGAAGAAAAAGAGTATTTCAGCATTGAGACAATTTTCCGCTGTGTTAAATCTGGTGAAAAGGAGAGTAAGATGATGAATGTCCACTGGGTTTAGCAATAAGCAGACCATTGGTGACATCTGCAAATACAGTTTCAGTGGAGTGGGAAAGAACATTTGCTGAAGTGAATGGAGGAGAGAATAGGAATTACGTGACAGCAGGGACCACAGGCTACACTGTCAAGAGGCTTTTCTGTGAAACAGAAAGGAACAGGGCGGTAAATAAAAGGCATCTGAAACAAGGGTGAACTTTTCTTTTATTTTTACTTCTTTTTTAAAGAGAAAATTTGAAAGATTAGGCGCCAGAGTACAATTGTATCTTGATATAGCTAGTGATGCACCATTCCTGTAGGACAGAGATGGATTTTGTGTGGGATGGGTTGCCATCACAGGGTAGCTTTAGGGAAAACCAGGTTCTCTGAGTCCGAGCAAAGAAGACCAATATGCTCAGAAACATGGGTGTGCCTAGCCTTGGGCTGTTGGCACATCTCCAGGGGACAGATACTCATGTCTCCAGAAGCTCCCCCCAGTGGAAACTCTGGTCTAGAGTGCTATACTGGTTTAAGTTCTGTGCTGCTGCGGTTGTCACCATCAGAAAACGCTCATCTCCTAGACTAGACTTTGGGTGAGTTGGGGAACAATCTGAGGCCTCAAAGAAAATAATACCCTGTGGAAATTATATTGGGTAATGCTTTCCTTGAGGATGCTGTCACAGAATGGAGGGGATTGCAGTACAGACGGTTCATAGAAAAATGTAAAGGAAAGAACCGAGTGATGGGAGTGACGGAGGTAGTGTGTATTGAGCCCAGTCAACTGTTTTGTCTGGAATTTGAATTTAATCACAGAAATTGTCCTTGTATCTAAAAGTTGATTTTCTTCTTGAGAACTAAACAGAACTTCAAAGCACACGTCAGAGTACCTGGGTTTAAGTTTTAATTTGGGGATTTGGGTCAAGTTGACCGACTTTGGTGGCCCTTGTTTTCTTCATGCATGCAATGGCAATAATAACAGTTTACTTTTCTTCTAAGGTTTTTGTATCATTAAATTAGATAGGATATGTACAAAGCTAAGAGCAGAGCCTGGAGCATAAATATCCACTTAATAAATATTAGATGTTTTTATTATTCTTTCCATTGTCTACCTATGACATCATATAAGGCTATTGCTTGTGATTTCTACATATCTGTAAAGAATATAGAATTACCTAAGTGCTTAGCAAGCATTATTTTTCCATTCCCTCCTTTTTTTATTAAAATAGAAATAATACTTTTAATACTAAATGTGGTAATTAAGTGGAGAGGAGAGTGAATCATTCTACCAAAGGCTTATTAGTGAGGCAAGAGACCTGTAGATTGTTGCCCTCCCTCCTAAGTCCCAGCTAAAAGCCAAGAGCAAATGTATTTCTTCCCCAAGTGGGAGACCAGTTCTTAGCTCCCACAGGAAATGAATCTAAGGGACTGGTTCTATCCTTACCCTCTTTAATTTAAGTATATAGTATGCTCATGCCTATCCCTCAGAGAGGAGCCCTCCCACATGGGTGTGTGGGTGGAAAAAAGTATTGAGCTGCAGTTCCATAGTAGATAGAAGGGAATGCCTTTTAGGAATGATTTTCAGTGCCCAACTTCCCCTCCATCTCCATCCCCACACACTCCTCTGAAACTACAGAAGCTCCTGCCCTTTTGCTGTGAAGAAAGTTCAGGCTCAACTTCCTCAATGTTATATCACTATTATTGAGGGAGATAGAAATAAGAACTAAGTCCCTAATAGGAGACAAGCTGGACATGCCTTTGTTCAACCCCAGGTACACAGTATACCCATGTTTCTGGTCTTGCTTTCCATGAGTTCTTTGCTCAGGGATTTTGCAAAAAAGAAAAAGTTGCTTCTTTTAGTCCTCAGATTAATCATGACAAGTCTCATCATCAGTTGGCATTCAACAAATATAAAGTAATTAATTAATACATTAACTAAACACTTAAAGCTTTTTCTGAGTCTATGAGGTCTTAAGTAATCAAGAGCCTGGTTTGCTGTTTTCATCCTGAATTCTGGAAGGGCTGTGCTGGTCTTTGAGATTAAGCTCCTCAGATAGGCAAAAGAATATTTCTTCTGTGCTCACTAATCCCTCAAAATCAATTTTCCTTATTAGCCTCTTCTACTTACTGATTTTAACTACATATGACCTCCTACCAGTATATCATCCTTTCATCTCTGATTCATCTGGAATCTGTTTCCACTAAATCCTTTACAGTAAGCATTAATGATTAAGTGCAAAGTCACTGAGACAGATCCACGAAATCCACCATCTTGAGCACTGAACTGCCACCACTTGCAAACCACTGATATTCAGTGTTGGGATAAATTGGCTGAGAGATGAAAAGATTTAGATAATATGGAATTTGATCAAAATATATAAATAACATATGGGTAGGTAGGTGGATAAACTGAGCAGCATATATACATATATATTTCATGGTTTATAAATATTTTGAGATATAATTTTCACAGTTTAGCAAACACTAACAACTTTACAAATATCAGATAAATATTCATTATAGGTAAACTTTATTGAGTGCTTATTATTTGCCTGGTATTTATCTAAGTGCCCTATCAATATTCCCAGTGAATATTCTTAACAACCCCATAGTAGGTACTGTTATTTTGATCTTCATTTTAAAGAGGTGAAGAAAGAAACACAGAGATTATTAAGTAATTTGTGCAAAACTATAGAACCATGATTTAAATCCAGGTGGTCTTTCTCCACAGTCTGTAGTTTAAAAGCTATTTTTCTTTTTAAATTTTCTGGAAGAGATACAAAGATCGAGATATATAGGCAAAGAAAGACAGAAGTTATGTAGTACATAGGTGAAAGACCCTCAAATCCGATTAGATGTAAGATTTGTTAATATGTCAACTAGGATGTTGATTTTCTTAAAGATAATTTATTATACATACATGTGGGGTACAACATTGATTTTCAATAATTGTGTAGAATGTGTGGTGGTTAGATCAGGATAGTTAGCTCATTCATCATTATAATACGCAATTCTTTCTTTGCATCTGTTAACCAAGTCCTCATTCGCCCCCTCCCTCTCCCCCCTCCCCTTTTCCACTTCTAGTAACCACAGTTCTTTTCTCTCAATGTTTTACTGAGATTGTTGTTTCTTTTTTTCCTTCTCCCTGTCTCTCTTTATTGATTATTTGTTTATTTATGGATTCAGCTCATGTACTCTGATATTAACTTCAGCTCTATTTACAGTAGCCAGGTGATGGAACCAAACTAAATGCCCATCGATGGATGACTGGATAAGGAAATTGTGTTATGTGTACACAATAATGGAATACTATTCAGCCATAATAAAGAATGAAATTCTACCATTTGCAGAAACATGGTTGAGCCTGGAAAAAATTATCCAAAGTGAAACAACCTGGGTACACAAAGAGAAATACCGCATAGTATTTTTAATTTTTTTCTTTTTCTTGTTGTGAATTCCTTTTCTTTTATTGGTTATGAATATTCATGGGGTATGAAGCTGACTATCACCATTCACACCCAAGATGTGATGTCCAGATCCATACTGGCAGCATGTCCATTACCACAAATTGTTATTATATTCTGTATCTCCCACCCAAATAACCCTGGACCTCCCTCCCTATCCCCCTTTCCCCCACTCCACTTTGTATCCTGAGGTATGCTCTCTCCCACTGCAAGTCCAACGCACCACTGTGGTCTTTTTTTCCTTCCTTCTTTCTCTCCTAGTACCCACTTATGAGTGAGGACATGTGGTATTTATCCCTCTGTGCTTTGCTCATTTCACTCAACACAAGTTTCTCCAAGCTCATCCATGTTGTTGTGAATGGCAGAATTTCATTCTTTTTATGGCACAGTAGTATTCCCTGGTGTATATATACCACATTTTCCTTATCCAATCATCCATCAATGGACATTTAGGTTGGTTCCATGTCTTGTCTATTGCAAATAGTCCTGCAATAAACATGGGAGTGCAGGTATACCTTTGACATGATGATTTCCATTCCTCTGGGTATATTCCCAGAAGTGGGATTTCTGGATTAAGATCTATCTATAGTTGTTTGAAAAACCTCCATACTGTTTTCCATAGTGGTTCTACTAATTTACAGTCCCACCATCAGTGTAGGAGTGTTCTCTTCTCCCCACATCCTTGTCAGCATTTGTTGTTCTCCATCTTTTAGAGAAACCAGAAATCACCCCTCAGGCTTACAGCCATTTTATATTTGACAAAGGTAACAAAAACATACATTGGGGACAAGACTGTCTCTTTAATAAGTGGGGCTGGGAAAATTGGATATCCATATGCAGAAGGATGAAACTAGACATCTACCTCTCACAATATACTAAAATCAACTCAAAATGGATTAAGGACTTAAGTATAAGACCTGAATCTGTAAAATTACTAAGGGAAAATATAGGTGAAACACTTTAGGAACTAGATCTGGGCACAGACTTTATGAACAAGTGCCTGAAAGCACAAGCAACAAAAGAAAAAATAAACAAATGGGACTAAAAAAGCTTCTGCACAGCAAAGGAAACAATCAACAGAGTGAACCAACAACCTACACACTGGGAGAAAATTTTTGCTAACTATGCATCTGACAAGGGATTAATATCCAGAATATACAAGGAACTCAAGCAATTGCACATTAAAAAAATGAATAACCTGGAAGATGGCGACAGGTCTGGAGTGGCCGTGCCAGGAGACAGTGCGATCCTGAGAGCTGTGTGCTGTGATACCAGAGTATTAATTGCATTTCCAAGAGCAACAAAAGGCAAATAATTCTTTCAACAACAATCCTACATCGACAAACAAGCGGCAGCAGGTTCAAGGTTTTGGGGCCGACACAGAAGAGGACTCCTGAGAGCACCCAAGCCCGGCTGTGGGAACGAACGGGCAGCCCAGAAAACAAAGGCCAAGAAAGCCAGCAAAGAACTGCGCAGAAACGGAGTGAAACGCGCCAGACTGGCCCAAATCTGTGAGCTCTGTGAGTCACCCCCAGCCCAGCCCCACTAGCGGGGCGAAGCCCGACTGCTCCCCACCCGCCTGGCTCCCACCTACCACAACAGGCTAGGCACCCACAACAGAGCTGCCCCAATTTTCTCGGGTAGGGGCAGAGAAGGCAGGCTTAGGGAGGGCAGGACAGCCATCTCTGCTTGGCATGGCTCCTCACTGAGACGTGAAATTTGCTAACCTCGATGCAGGGCACCCCAGGGCCTGTGGACCGGTCTACAATCCCACTCTCCCCACAGATCTCAGATGGGGCTGGTAGCGTGGGGAGCCCCCGGCCAGCGTCGGG
>NW_007731600.1:154084-154791 GCF_000696425.1 Galeopterus variegatus
CCCCCCCCCCCTTCTATCGCTGATGGGTCTGGTTGTTTTTGAAGCCCCCTGCCAGCGTCAGGGGGGCAGGGAAGAGGAGCCCGCCCAGATCGTCTCTCTGCCACACCCTGGGCATCGGCCCCATATAAACTCCCTCTTCCCGAGAGGCAGATTCCATCTCTGGGGACCTCAGTTTGGAAGAACCCCTAATTGATTTCTGGTGGGGAGAGGGGAGCCCGGAGACCCCTCGAGCTACTTTGAAGTTTACTAGTCAGCTCTCCAAAAGTGCCGACCCGTGCGTGGGGGAGTCAAAGAGGAATTGTGTGCTGAGGGACCCTCCCCCGAGGAGTTCACTCCTGGAAGTCAGAGAGTCAGGACACCTGCTGGGCAGGGCGGGGCAGGGCACAACTTTGATGACTCAACTGAAAGTCAAGGTTTGTAGAAGACACGCCTCAGCCCTGTCCTGAGCACACAGAGTGGGGAGGGGACTGGCAAAAGGAGGCGGAATCTCAGAAATAAATAAATAAAGAAAGAACAATTACATATCCTGCAGAAACGCTTTGAAAGGCTCAATAACCCCATCTAGTGCTCACAGAGTGTGAAAACGCCCTGATAGTGAAGGGCAGAAAACACTCCTTTACGAGAATTGAATCGGAGGTCCAAGAATCGAGAAAATCCCTGCCAAAATGAACAAACACCCAAAAAGAGATACCCGAAATGCAAAAAAC
>NW_007731601.1:0-25733 GCF_000696425.1 Galeopterus variegatus
CCCGGGGCCTTGGTGTTATCAGCACCGCACTCTCCCGAGTGAGCCACTGGGCCGGCCCAGTTGCTGTTTTAAATATCTACTTAGCAGTGGAATATGATAGCAGACCTGTTAAGGTAAGCCCCACAAAATAGTATGACATTCAGGTGGAGAATAGGCTGTGAACACCCAATGATTTGCCTCCTCTTTTTTGATGCCATAATCACTCTTTACGGACTTGTATCATTCCTGTCATGTGGTGCCTACAAGAATCCAGGTGAGAAGTTAGTTTGAAGTCCTATGCCCTTACTTTCATTCAGCTCTCAGGAACGTGTGGCCAAGGCTGCTATTTGCTTACCCAATAAGCTTACCCTGTCTTCCTTAGCAAGAGAAAACCTATAGTGCTGGGTGTGTCGATGGGCTTTTTATAATACCACATTTCCTAACTTCTTAGAAAGAGGTTAATAAGATGTAAGTAAGGGTTACTGGGTGGGGTTTCTGGGAAAGCTCTTCAAAGGAGACTGACTCAGCTGGGAGGCATGCCCTTCTGCCCTTGCCCCTTTCTGCTCACTGCTGTCTGGAATGTGGATGTGATGTCGGGAGCTGAAGTAGCCTTATTGGGATCATGAGGTGACCTGAAGGATGGGAGCCTTATGTTAATGATGCAGAGAGTGAGATAGAAGGAATCTGAGTCAGTGATGCCTGTGGAACTGCTTTAGCAATCCTGGACTGTCTATCTTTAGACTTCTTTTACATGAGAGGAAGATTTAACCTCTATCTTGTTCTAGACACTGTTATTTTGATTCTTGGTAACTTGTTTCCAGGTACAATTCTTAACTGATACCGAAGACTTTTGAGCACAATGGGTGCATCACTTTCTACTATAAATAAAGAATAGTTTGATATGATGTAGCTGGGTGTCTAGGTGTTCATACTGGAAGCAGAGTCTGCCCTTTGCAGGACTGGGGCCCTGCGTTGGCTCAGTCCTGAGCGCGGTGCGGCCGGTCTCAAAAAGGACAAAAAAAAAAAAAAAGAAATAGCCCTGTCTGGGCAGATGTGTGTACTTGATAGAGGGAGCTGGCTCAGTGATAGAAGAGCTGCTGAGGAAGCCCACCCGGATGTGGGGTTGGACGTGGGCACTGGCCCAGCAGAGAGGCCCGGAGCTCCAGCAGAGGGGACATGCAGGTGGCTGCTGGGCCCCGAGGGGGGCTGTGCCCCTTTCACCCTGCCCCGCCAGTCTTCAAATGCAATGACAAGTCAGGGGAAGGTGGGACTTCTGAGGAGCTGAGGTTCCTCACTTACCAGCCTCCAGTGGGTGCTGCCAAGGACCTTCCCGTGGCTTGCAGGGGGCAGGGAAAGGATGGGAGAGGGGACTTGGCCCAGAGAAGGGTGAAGGTCGGTGGGCAGCCATGGAAGCTGGGGCTCTGTGTTATGGTGGCCTCGCTTGAGCTAAGTGGGAGCCAAAGGGAGGTCCCCAGAGAGGAGCGGTGGCTTGGCTACTTCATGCTCCAGGTCTGTGTGTTGGCTCAGCAGGCCCAGAAATTCCATGCAACCCTTTGCCCTGAAGGGGGGTGTATGCAGTGTGTGAAGAGAACCTCAGTGTGGGGAGAACAGGCTGTGTCCCCACTGCCCCCAGCTGGTGGGGAGAGTGCAACTTAGGAGGTGGGGCCTCAGTTTCTTGGCTGGAAAGTAGCAGGAAGCTGCCCTATGTGAGCGTTTTGCAAACTGTGTTCCTTGGAGCTCAAGAGGTTTGTGAGATGGTAATAGATGCTCTGTAAAAAGGCTTTGTAATCAGCTTATACTTTGCTGCCTCTTGGAAAGTCATAAAGCCCATAGTGCATTAAAGGCTCTGAGGAGTCCTGCATTGTGACTCCTGTTTGACTCAGGGTTTCCCACGGTACACCCTGGGTTCCCTGGAATGTAGTTTGGGAAACTCTGCTCTGGCTATGGCCCGCTCTGAGCCTGGACATTCTCTTGGGAACAGGCCAGGCTTGTCACAGAGGTGATTTATAAGCTGGAGAGCGAATTCATTAATTTTCAGGGAAGCCATCTCTGCCAGCCTAATTGATGGCAGCAATTTGCCCAAGGCACCGGGAATTGAATCCGGAGGCCAGTGATGGCTCAGCGGTTGACTGGGGGAGCCAAGGAGGGGAAAGGAGGGTTGCTGTTCTGGGAACCTCACAGCGACCTGACCTGCCGGCAAGAAGCAGGAAGCGTCCCTGCTGTGTGCTAAGCACCTCGCAGCTGTTGCATTAGTCCATTTTCTGTTGTTGATGACACCTCTAACTGGGTAATTTTTAAGAAAATAAAATTTATTTCTTACAGTTGTGGAGGCTGGGAAGTCCAAGGTCTAGGGGGCACATCTTGGGAGGGCCTTATTCTTGACACAGAGCCCCGTGGTGACACAGTGTGTCACATAACGAGGGCTGGGTGAGAGCGCTTGTTAACATGCTCACTTGCTCTCCTTATAAAGCCTTCAGTCCACACCTGTGGTCACCCATGAACCATTAACCCCTTACTCCACAAATGGGTTAATCCATTCATGAGAGCACAGTCCTCACAATGCAATCCCTTCTTAAAGGCCCCACCTGTCAACACTGCCACACTGGGAATCAAGCTCCCACACGAGCTTGGGGTACATTCAAACCATAGCAGGTGTCATCTTCTTTAAACTCTGAAGGAACCCTCTGTGGTGGGTCTCACAGAGCTCCGTTTCCAGCTGAGAAGGCTGAGGACCAGGGGGCTTCACCTCCTGCAGCACGGGTCACGGCTGGGGCTCAAGCCAAGGTCTGTTGGGCCCCACGGCCTTTGCACCCTAGGCCACCCGAGCCCTGCCAACCCCCTTGATCCCTCCCCACAAGCCCAGAGCTCAGCCTGTCCTTTTATTATTTATTTATTCTTTAAAAGGTGACTGGTAAGGGGATCTTAACCCTTGACTTGGTGTTGTCAGTACCACGCTCTCCCAAGTGAGACAAAGATGTTAATTGACAAGGCAGCAAAGGAAGTGGTTCTGGGGAGGGGTTAATCCATTCATGAGAGCACAGTCCTCACAATGCAATCCCTTCTTAAAGGCCCCACCTCTCAACACTGCCACACTGGGAATCAAGCTCCCACACGAGCTTGGGGTACATTCAAACCATAGCAGGTGTCATCTTCTTTAAACTCTGAATGAACCCTCTGTGGTGGGTCTCACAGAGCTCCGTTTCCAGCTGAGAAGGCTGAGGACCAGGGGGCTTCACCTCCTGCAGCACGGGTCACGGCTGGGGCTCAAGCCAAGGTCTGTTGGGCCCTACGGCCTTTGCACCCTAGGCCACCCGAGCCCTGCCAACCCCCTTGATCCCTCCCCACAAGTCCAGAGCTCAGCCTGTCCTTTTATTATTTATTTATTCTTTAAAAGATGACTGGTAAGGGGATCTTAACCCTTGACTTGGTGTTGTCAGCACCACGCTCTCCCGAGTGAGACAAAGATGTTAATTGACAAGGCAGCAAAGGAAGTGGTTCTGGGGAGCATGGACGAGGGGGCGCATTTAACCTTGTCTGTGGGGGCTGGAAGGGATTCTTCTCGATGTAAGTACCAGGAGGGCTGAGAACCACAGAAACAGGGGTATGGCCTCCAGGCCCCGAGGCAAAATCATGCTGAATGGTGGGTCTGCTGCTGCCACCACTGAGCACTGGGCACCATTGTGGCCCCACTGCAGGCTCTGGCTCTGTGCCCTGGGTGCCACCACTGACCCTGCAGCCCCGACTGTCCTGGAAGTTGGACACTGGCCAGAATGGATTCTCCACTATCCCTGACTCTTGATTTAAAGTCTGGGGCAGGTGCATCCACTGGTCGAGTCTGGGCCACATGCCCACTCCTGTGCAGCAAGAGAGCCCAAGGAAGTCCCCAGACACAGGAAGGGGTTGGCCAAAGTGGCCAGTGTCTGTCCTGCTGTCCCCGGAGTGACTTGGCAGGACTGCTTGTCAGCGTGTGCCCCAGAGGCCCCTGCCGAGTGAGCAATAAGAACCCCAGCAAATCTCTGGCCACTCTCGAGCAGCCTCCGGTGGGGACTCACTCATTCTTAGAGTTTCAATGTCACCTTGACACTGATGCCACCTGTCTGAATCTCCACCCCAGTCCTGCACCTGGACTCCAGACCTCGATGTCCCCCTTCCTACTGGACACCTCCCTGGGATGTCCCACAGGCTTCTCCACCTCATCCTGCCTAGAACATAGCTAGTGTCTCCATTGCCCTGATTCCTGTCTCAGGAATGGCACCTCCTCCCCCGAGCTGTCCAGGCAGAAACACAGAAACACAGGAGCTATCTTCGCCCCCAACCTTTACAAGGCCACCAAGTCTTATCCTTTCTGCCGACTGGATGTCTCTTGAATGTGTCCACTTCTCTATGCCCCCACGGCCACGAAACACAGGAGCTATCTTCGCCCCCAACCTTTACAAGGCCACCAAGTCTTATCCTTTCTGCTGACTGGATGTCTCTTGAATGTGTCCACTTCTCTATGCCCCCACGGCCACTGTGCGTATGGCTTTTGGCTGAGATCAATGTCACGATCCATTCACTGGCCTCTCCATTGCCAGCTTGGCTCCTCCCACTGACTCTCCTGCTGGGTCAGAGCAATCCTTCTACCCCAAGGTCAAGGGTTCGGATCCGCTTATCAGCCGGCCACACACACACACACAGACGCACACAGAAGATCAATCCTTCTAAATCACCTGTCTGGTCCTGTACGTGCTTGCCTGGGATACTTTGGTGGCTCCAGCTTGTCCTCAGGACAGAAAGCCAAGCTCCTCAGTTCGACCCCGCTCTGGTAGGCCCCTGCCTACTGGATCTGTGGGTTTGCTCTTGGCTGCAAGTAACAGAAGTCCCGACTAGCAGTGCTGGCGACATGAAAGGGCGCACTTTGAGCTCTCCTTCGACCTTTGAAGGTTGGCAGTTGCTGGAGTTGGCTTCAGGCACAGTTGGCCTGAGGTCTTTGTGATTCTCTTGGCCTTTCCTCCATGGTTTCAAGATGCAGCTGCAGCTCTAGCCATTGTGTGTGTGTTTAAGGCAAGAGGAAGACAGAGGACGCCAGAGCTGGGATTCAGCAAGCGCCCCTGGTGAGGCCTCCCTGGTTCTTGCAATACTGAATTACGTCTGACTAGTTGGTAATTCTGCCCCCAGTGCTCCCCTGCTTCTCGAGTCCTCCCCAGGACCACCTGCCCATTTCCCCATGATCCAGCAGTGATAGGGTTAATGCTGGCCACAGCAGGAGCTCCAGAGCTCTGCCCCTGAGTGAGCTTCTGATTGGTTGGTGGCTGGGCTCTGTATGTTACTCCTGGGTGGCCCTTGGGAGGGGAAAGCACAGGGTCCCCCAGAAACCCCCTGTGGACTCGCCACCCTAGCTGCCTGTTTGGATCGGCCAGTTTCTAGCTTTCCAGGCTCCCTAGTGTAGGAAGTCTGGGAAAAGGAGTGAGCCGACCACACCACGTGCCCCGCTTCTTGACAGTCCCGTTTATACCTTACTCTTCTCTCTCGCCCTCCCACATCCGAGCAGGGGAGACCACACAGGAGGCACCAGCTGGGGACTGGAGTTTTTTAAAAAAGACTTCTAAGAGCACAGGGCCCTCTGGTAAATCTCATTTGCAGATCTCCCACCTCAAGGCCAAAAAGAGGCTTCGTGGGTACCTCTGCTCCTTTGTGGAACTTCCTGTGACTAGTGGTGGCTCAGCTTTTATCTTCATAAGTTTTTTATTTTTAATGAGATATAATTCACATACTATAAAAGTCACTCTTTTGAAGTGTACAATTCGGTGGTTTTGATATATTCACAAGGCTATGCAACCGTCGCCACTACCTAATTTCAGAACATTTCACCCCGAAAGAAACCCTGTACCCACTGGCAGTCAGTTCCGTTTCTTCCCAACCCCCCAGTCCTAGGCAACCAGGAATACAAGTTTTCTTTCTATAGATTCACCTATTCTGGACATTTCATATAAACAGAGTCATAAAATACATGGCCTTTTTTTTTTTTTCCTCGACCCCCCGATACGTGCCCTTTTGTACCTGGCTTCTTTCACTTAGCATAATGCTTTCAAGGATTACCCAGGTCGTAGCATGTGTCAGTGCTTCATTCCTTTTTATGGCTCAGTAATATTCCATTGTATGGACAGACCACTTTCTGTTTATCCATTTATCAGCTTATGAACATCTGATTTATTTCCACTTTTTGGCTATTATGAATAGTGCTGCTATGAATATTTGTGTATAAGTTTTTGTGAGGACATATATTTCAGTTCTCTTGGGTATACACCTAGAATTGCTGGGTCATGTGGTAACTCCATGTTTAACTTTTAAAGGAACCTTCAAACTGTTTCTCACAGTGGCTGCACCTCCATGTCACATCTCCATGAGCAGCGTATGAGGGTTCCAATTTCTCTACATCCTGTTGACACTTGGTGTTTGTCTTTTTGACTGTAGCCATCCTAGTGGGCCTGGAGTGGTGTCTCATCGTGGTTTTGGTTTGCATTTCCTTGATGACTAATGATGTTGAGAATTATTTATGTGCTTATTACCATTTGCATATTTTCTTTGGGGAAATATCTATTCAGATTCTTTGCTCACTTAAAAATTTTTTTAAATATCTAAGTGAGTTATATTGTTTTTTAAATTGTGGTAAAAATCATATAATTGGGCCGGCCCGGTGGCGCACTGGAGAGTGTGCCGCTTGAGAGCGCGGCGGCGCTCCCGCTGAGGGTTCGGATCCCATGTGGAGACTGGTTCCCGCTCACTGGTTGAGCGCGGTGCGGGCGTGACACCGAGGGTTGCGATCCTGTTACCGGTCAGTAAAAAAGACAAAAAGGAAAAAAAAATCATATAATAAAATTTATCATTTTAACCATTTTTAAGTGTACAGTTCAGTACTGTTAAGTGCATTTTAAAAGATATAGTAGCCCTCCTCATGGATCTGAGGTGGTTTTGATTTGCATTTCCCTAATGATTAGTGATGTTGCATGTGCTTGTTGGCAATTTGTATATCTTCTTTAAAGAAATATTTTTTCAAGTCTTTTGCTCACTTTTAATTTTTGATTTGTTGTTGAGTTGTATGAGTTGTTTATATATTCTGGATAGAAACCCCTTATCAGATACATGATTTGTAAATATTTTCTCCCATTCTGTAGGTTGCCTTGGGCTGTATCTTTTTATCATTGAATTTCTCGTAAGTTTTTGAAAGATGACAGTACCAAACATTAATAACCACGGTGGCAGATACTCTCACTTTCTTTCTTTTTTTCTTTTTAAAAAGATGACCGGTAAGGGGATCTTAACCCTTGGCTTGGTGTTATCAGCACCGCACTCTCCCGAGTGAGCCACGGGCCAGCCCTTCTCACTTTCTCTCTTGCCAACAGAAGCCTGGTTTTGTTTGGGGAAGCAACATGCCCAGCCCCCAATTGTGACAATGTGATTTCCACTTGCCAGATAGTCACTTTCCCAGTCTCTCTTGCAGCCAGGGATGACCACAAGATGTGGTTCTAGCCATAGAGATCTGAGGAAATGTCTGCAGGAAGGAGGGGGTGCTTCTGGGAAACATTTCCTTCTTGATAAGAGGAACACTCTTTTCTTCCTGAAAAAAGGCCAACAAAAGAGGACCTGGCTATTAGATGACATCTCTAAATTGCTTCTCCAAACCCTGAACAGCCCATACCCACATCACATCCTGTTGCTCCAACCTCTAATATGTAGATTTTCTGTTCCTTGCAGACAAAAGCATTCCTAACTGCTACAACTATGTGACACCCTAGGAGGAAAAATTCATTTCCCATCTTAAATTACACCATACAACATGGTTCCGATATAGCTCCCAGTGGGATTTGAACACTGAGAACCACATAAAAACCTGCAAAATAAAATGGCCCCAATGTGAATAAGAGCTCCCAGTCTCAAAGTCCAAAAATGCAATGCTTTTCCTCTTCTGAAGTAAAGCCAGACACATCCTTCCTCTGAGAGTCTTACTGTGTCTGCCCTTAGCTGGAGGTCCCCGCTCAGCTGGAGTCTGGCTTCCCTTGGGGGCAGCTGCAGCTTGGACTCACCCCCTGGAGTGGACAGCTTTTCTCCACCCTCACAGTGAACTTGACCCAATTCTAGGCTTCTTACTGGCCTTGCTTTTCCAAAGAGCCGCAGTCCCTGGGGCACATGAAGTGGTCCTAGCACCAGTACCACATTCACAAAATATAAAAAAAATAAACGATCATAAGCAGTGCCTCTGTCATCCCAGCAGCAAACCCAGCAATGTATGTTCCAGAATCCAGTCCAGAGCACACTGCAGTGGTCGGCCACAGGCCTAGAGGAGACGGCGTTAGTGAAGGAGAGCAGACAGAACGCATGAGAGACAGGAGGAAACATGGTTTAGCTTCACCAGGACACGAGAGTCCATGACCCAAGAATTCAAACTCCACTGGGTGAAATTGCCTAATGGAGGCAAATTGCGTCCCCTGCATTCCGCTCACAGCTTCCTCTCAGAGAGCGCTGCTGGGGACAAACGTCTTCTTGGGTAACTGAAAGTTTGCACTGAAGTCACTCCCCGTCTCCAGAACTTAACTAAGGCTCTCCCCCCACCCCCTGTGCCCATCGTCCTGCATATTAAAAGCCTCTTAATTCTTTAAAAAATTTTAAAATTTATTATTTTAAATTGACACATAATAATTGTACATATTTATGGGATACAACGTGGTATTTGGATATACATATACAATGTGCAATGATTAAATCAAGCTAATTCATAGATCCATCACCTTAAACATTTGTCATTTCTTTGTCTTGGAAACATTCAAAATCCTCTCTTCTAGCTATTTGAAATGATACAATAAACTGTTAACTATAGTCACCCTATGGTGCTATAGGACACTATAACTTAATCCTCCTATTTAGCTGCAATTTTGTATCTGTTGACCAACCTCTCCCTAGCCCCTCACAAAACCTCTTAATTCTTTGTGAGAGCCCCCCGCAATGTCCAGCAGGCCCCTCTCTGAGTAGAGTCCTTGATTCTGCAGGCTTGGTGTCCCTCTAAGTTTCGCCATCCTCGGCGAGATCTGCAGGGAGCTTCCAGCTCTGGGCCCTGGAGTCTCAGCAACTGTGCTCACTCGGGAATTCCCCAGGCCTGAGCATCCCATAGCCCAGGCCCCTTGTCACATGGGCCCCCCAGCTGGAGAATCATCATGGAATATTCCTGATCCTAAGCTGCTGCTTCTGATGGCTGTGTCTCCAGAGGCCCAGGGGCAGCAACGTTCTTTTTCCATGGGATTAGGAATTTTCTAGGAATTGAGTGATATGTGTCATTTCTGCAGCAGCCACAGAAGCCTTCCTTTCTGCCGCTCTGTGTCTGCAGCGATGGGTCAGGCCTCCAGTGGTTATTTCCATGGTTCCTTCCCTACTGAGGTTCCCAGCTCTGGCAGCTCATTGGAACCACAAATATATTGATGCTCAGGCCCCACTCCTGGGGATCCTGATGAACTGGTGCAGGGTGGGAGTGGGGGGGCATTCACCAGTGTATTAAAGTCCCCCAGATGATTGTAGCAGCCAGACTGAGGACTCGGAGGGCCCAGCTCGGTTTGTAACATAAGAACCCACACTGGTCCTTTTCTTTTCTTCTATGCATAGTCTTACACCGTTTACTGCATTATGGAGTCTTTCTCTCTTCTTTTTATCTTTTCTTTATTGTAGACTACCAGTTAAAGTGGGGCTCATGGTGGGTGGTCCAGTGATAAATGGGTTTTGGCCCAAATTCGAATCACTGTGGGCCCAGTATGTCTGTGGACTTACTCACGGTTATTTCCCCAGTTCCTGCACATGCACTTGCAATAGATGTTCTTGGCGACAGGCAGAACCTCCATGTAGGCACTCCCACCTACATGGGAGAAGCAAGAGCCATGAAGATAAGGAGCGTTCTATGGGAGTCCCTGGAGTGTCCCCTCTCTCTGAGGTAGTAAATCAGAGCAAGGCGGCTCCCTGGGCAGCTGCTCAGAAATTACACAGCATCAGAGAGGCTTGCAGGGAGGTGGCTGCTAGCAGAGCCCCATGTCATTCATCTGTTTGGTCTGTGCAGAAGGGTGGATTTGGAGAAGGACTGCGTGTTGCTGTAAACATAATCAGGCGGTGATTCCAATAGCAGCTGCTGCTCTAGGGTAGCTTCACTGGAGCAAAACAGCACACCCTGGCACCTGGTATGCAGCTTTTGACCTGTCCAGATCTTTTTTTCTCTATTCCAATTTTCAAGGACCATGAGAAGCAATTTGCTTTTACCTGTCACCTTCATGTCTTGCTTTAGGGCCATGTCACCCCTCCCGCTTTTGCCCACAGTGCAGTAGGCAGAGATCCTGAGCTCTGAATTCCACAGAACATGATGCTGGTCTACTCCCTGGGTGACATTCTGCTGATTGGGCCTGCTAAGGGTTTGAATGTTTGTCCCCTCCAAATCTCATGTTAAAGTTTAATTGCCACTGTGACGGTCGTAGGGGGTGGGGGCTTCGAGAGGTGTTTAGGTCATGAGTGCTCCACCCTCGTGAATGGACTCATGCCGTTATCCAGGGAGTAGGTTCACCCTCTCTTGCTCTCTCTCAATCTCTCTTTGCCCTTCTGCCACATTATGATGCAGCAAGAAGGCCCTAACCAGATGCCGCCCCTTGAACTTGGACTTCCCAGCCTTCAGAACCGTGAGCCAATATGTAAATTACCTGGGCTGTGGTGTTCTGTTATAGCACACAAAATGGACTGAGATGGGGCTTGAGAAGCAGGAAGCAGCAAGTACTTTTTTGGTGCATTAGTAAGACAAATGCAAATGAGACAGGGGAGATTAATCCCATAAAAATTCAGGGGCCTGCCACTCCAGTGAGGTTCTGGAACTCTGGTGGCCTAGAGCGTGTGAAGATATCCCCTCCAAGGTGAAAGACGGACTCCTGCACTTGGCACCACCTACCACAAAAAGAACAGAGGTTTTCATACACCATATTTGAGTGTGTTCCTCCAGCCCATTCATCAAGCAATCCAGAAGGTGCCAGTTTTGAGTGGGGAGCAGATCAAGAGAAGACTGTGGCAAGTCCAGACTGTACAGCGAGCGGCTCTCACTTTGGGCCTGTGACCCAGCACAGTGTGCACGCAGGTGGAGTGCCATGTGGGGCTGCTTGTGGACAGCAGACTGTACAGCGAGCGGCTCTCACTTTGGGCCTGTGACCCAGCACAGTGTGCACGCAGGTGGGGAGCCATGTGGGGCTGCTGGTGGGCAGCGGCAGGAGAATCACTGCGCAGGCCTCTAGGATTCAGGAGCAAATCCATGCCTTCTTCTGCAAGTGGCTATTCTCCTTTACAGAAACATTCCCTGGCGATGGCTGGCCCCTGGTTGGGACTGAGCACTGGGCATCAGGTGACCACATGGCCTGAGATTCTGTCTCAGATTGGGCTCCCATGAAACAGATTTGGAGGTGGAGATTTGTGAGCAAGAGGTTTGTTGGGAAATACTCTTTGAAATGACACCCGTGTGTGAGTGAAGGACATGGAGTTGGCAGAGGGAGACGTTGAACTATGATGAAGTTTTGCAGTGGTCCCGCCAATCCCATGGGGCACACTGGAACTGGGTTAGCCCTTCAACCACATCCTAAATTGAAACCAGGGAGCTGGCATTGACTGGCCATGGGATGTAGGCCTCCTCCAGGGTGGGGTCACAACCTTGGGGGAGGCAGCTCCCTGCCGCTGAGGGCCAGGCCCAAAGTGACTCAGCTGTGAGCCATCAGCAGGAACACTCCCAGCAGCAGGGAGGGAGGGCCTCAGTCCTGGAGGTGGCCTTTCTGAACACCTCAGTGTCCTCTAGAGCATGCAGTCAGAAACTGGGTGGGTTCAGACCCAACGAACCATGGGTGAGCATGTGCAAAGCAATCTGTCATCCAGTGGGGACGTGCTCATGCAAAAGGAAGCTGCAGGAACAGAAGGCTCAGATTCCCTCCACCCTGACCCCTGCTGCAGCCTCCTCTGCTCCACACCTATGGCCTCAGGAACATTTGATAGAGGAGAAAACAGGTCGGGCCTGGTTTACAGGTAATGCTGCATGACATCCGGCATTGACTGGATGTGGGCGCCTGCGGCATTACTGCTTTATTCACGGATTGCCTTGGGGGCTATTGAAGGGCGGATGATCAAGCAAAACATTGGGGTTTTCACTTTGTTTGGACTGATGGAGGACCAGAACCATGGATCTACAGAAATTCATGGGCAGTTGCTACTGATTTAGCTCAGGAGATGGCAAACCACATCCCCCAGGCTAACTCTGGTCACTTATTTTGTAAATAAAAAGCTGTATTGGCACACAGCCACACCCATTTATCTGCTTATTGTCTATTTCGTGCTACAACCTCAGAGTTGCATAGTTGCAACAGAGAACATATGGCCCACAAAGCCTAAAATATTTGTAAACTTGGTAGAAGTTTGCCAGTGGGTGGTTTAGCTGAATGGTGAGGGATTTAGAGAGAACGGGATGGGAAGGCGGGTGACAAAGAAGTGCAGGGAAAAATTAGTGGCTGGAGCTCTCAGAATGGCACAGACACGAAGATATCTGTTCCTAATGTGGATGCTCCCCAGAGGGCACCCACTGCAGAGGGCACAATGATCGTGTGGGCGCGTGATGAGGGAGTGAGGGGACATCTGTGGATGTCTGTCATCCTTTTTCCCCGGCCAGGCCACCGCTTGCTCAGTGAGTCCATGTTCAATGTGGTCATGAGAGCAGAGACAGAAGCTATGCAGGGCTCAGCAGCCAGCATGTACTTCCCACTGCCAAGGCTGACCTGGGTAAGGCTACTGCTGAGTGCCTGGCTGCCAAGAGCAGTGACACTGAGCCCCCAGTGCAGCACATCCAGGGACCAGGCATCCAGCAGCAGGTTGATTTCTCAGACTCCTTCTACTATGGAACAGAGATTTGCTTTCACTTGAAGAGATGCATATCCTGGAGATGGATCTGCCTTCCCTGGTCACAATGCTCTGCCAGCACCATCCGTCAGCACTTCTGAGTGCCTTATTCACCGCCATGGTACAACGTTGCTTCTGATCGAAAAATTTGTTTTATGGCAGAAGCATGAATGGCTTTATGCTCATGGGATTCTCTGGTCTTACCAAATATCCCATCACCCAGAAGTCCTAATGGAATGGTAGAACAGCCCACTGGAGATTTCCTTACGGCGCCAGCTGGAAGACAACACTTGAAGGAAGGAGTTCTATCCAAACCTGTGCACCTTGAGGTTACAAGGCTGTGCTCTAACCAGCTGAGCTAACCGGCCTGGAGTTCTACCTTCCAGGAGACAGATATGCTCTGAATACAGTGCTGCTTCTCCGTGGCCAGAGCACATGGTCCAGGAATCAAGGGGTGCAACGGGTGGCTTCTCTCATTACACCCAGTGTCCCACTCACTGGTTTGGAAGTTTTAGTTTCCAAGGAGGAAATGCTTTTCTCAGGGGGACACAATTGTTTTGCTGAATTGGAAGTTGAGATTGCCACCTGGCCATTTTGGGCTCCTCGTCCACTGAACCAACAGGCAAAAGAGGGGGTTACTGTACCGATCGGGACAACGGATCCCACTTCCAAGGGGAGATTGGGCTCCTGCTGCGTAATGCATACTTCTTTCCTTTCTTCTCTCTCTTCCTTTCCCTTACTTTATTAGTACAGTATCTTATGCAAGCTTTACAGATTTTAACTTTGCAGTTTAGTCTTTAGGTAGTGGAATTTTCAGATGGATGATGACTGAATTGAGCAGTAATTAACATCTTGAAGATGGATAGCATGTTTGTGTCCCAGGATGAGCACAAGAGCTGTTGGGACTTTGCCTCTTCTCATTTGGGGGAGATGGTGTGTTATGGACTGAATCGTGTCCCCCAAAATCTGTACGGTGAAGCCCTAATTCACAATATGACTGTATTTGGCGATAGGGTCGTTAGGCAAGCAATTAAGGTTAAATGAGATTGCGAAGATAGGGCCTTAATCCTACAGGACTGGTGTCCTTATAAGAAGAGGAAGAGAGGCTGGTGGGTTAGTTAAGTTGGTTAGGGCACAGTGTTATAACACCAAGGTCAAGGGTTTAGATCCCCATACCAGCCAGCTGCCAAAAAAAAAAAAAACCAAACCCAGAAGAGGAAGAGATATCAGGTCTCTCTCTCTCTCCTTGTGCACACAAAGGAAAGTTCACTGAGGACACAGCCAGAAGAAAGCCACGAAGAGGGGTGCCACCCCAATAGAAATCAACACTGAAGACACCTTGATCTTAGACTTCTGGCTTCCAGAACTGTGAGGAAATAAATGTCTGTCATTTAAGATACTCAGTCCGTGGCTTTTTGTTACAGCACCGGAGCAGACTAACAAGGTGAGAATGTCTTTCTCTGTGTGAAGTTAGTTTCATCTTGTTATGTACAGACAGAGTTATTTTCGTTGTTGTAGAGAAGTTTAAAAATGTATGCAGAGAGGTGCATGTGAATGCTGAGCAACTGAAGGGCTAGACTTTGCCAGTGATCTTTACTGTCTTTCAGCTCCAAACCCACCCTTCCGTCCTCTGGGCTGTGGTGCTGCGGTTGGACTCTGCACACCATATTTCTGCTTTGCCTGCTGTGTCCTTGCTAGGCTCTGAGAATAGGGGACCCTACAGGGAGTGACCACGGGGCTGAAGGGTGGGTCTGCTTTCTGTCTGCTTTCGTGCACAACACCCCACAAAGCTTCACCCCACAACACCCCGGCGGCAGCAGTTCCGTCCCGCAGTTGCTGCTGGATCCAGTTTGCAGTTTTCCCAGCAGGAAGACCCAGCACCCTCACGGCCCCCTGCCCTGCCCCCTCAGACCCCTGCACCTGCTGGCCCGTCTGCTCCTTACAAGGATGTCTTCCAGGCCCCCTGGGCCCCTCCTCCAAGCCTCCGGGTTTTAATAATTCCAATCTCCTGGGGGTGGGAATTGCTTCCTGAAGGGCTACCTCCCTGAGACCTTAGAGTTCTCTTTTTTGACTTTTCAGTTCTTCAATGCCTAGTTAATAATTCTTTATATTAAATTTCCTCAGTTAAAATAACATGTGCTTTCTGCTGGGAATTGCTTCCTGAAGGGCTACCTCCCTGAGACCTTAGAGTTCTCTTTTTTGACTTTTCAATTCTTCAATGCCTAGTTAATAATTCTTTATATTAAATTTCCTCAGTTAAAATAACATGTGCTTTCTGTCTCCTGATAGGACCAGGACTGACATGGACCTGGAACATTGCAGATTCTGCCTTATGGATTCTCCATAGTGAGAGATATGAAGCCACTAGGTAATTTTGCCAAAAGTACCTGTTGCAACAAGCTTCCCTGCCCCTCCCCAACACCTCCCTTCTGCCAGTTGTGAGTCCATGCATTATTGTCCTGCTTGGCCCTGGACCCTCAGCTCTGGGCATTTTGCTGCAGGGCTCAGGCCTCATCTGTCTCCCCACCTGAAATCACAGGGTCACCACGAAGCTCAGGTTCAGCCCTGTTCTTCAGTGCTAATCTATCTTCCTGGCCTCCTCTCCAGTTCACCATGTTTTCCGTAGCCATTCGTTGGGCCTCCAGCTCCTTAAAGGAGGGCCCCTGACTTTCATGTCAGAAGGAGGGGGCCTCCTGATGGCACCTGCCCTGGACTCTCCTGGGCAGGCCAGCCCAGTTGACTCTGGAGGTGTCCTAGCTGCCCTCTTTAGATTTCTCATGTCTAAGTCACCTCCCCAACCTAGTGACCATAAAATAAGCTCCTTTTCTCCTAGTCCCACCTGTCACAGCGCTTAGGAGGACGGAATGGTAAAGTCATCTTCTTCCGCGTTCATGTCCACCTCCCCTGGGAGGCCTCAATCATTCTCCTAAGCAAGTTCCCCTCTTCCTCCAGTTCAGCCTGAAAGGGACCTTAGCCAGAGAACAGCCATCTTTGGGGTAACTAAAACCAAGCAGAAAATTTCAGTTAGCCATTAACTGGGGAACTGATCGTCATTCATTCCTGAGGTTAGCAGAGGAAAGGAGAGACTGACTTTATGGCTGAAACTGCCTGGAGATGAAATCATGCCCCCCAAGGATCCATCTCAAAAGTTTATTTGTTTATTTCTCATTACACCCTCTTATATTGATTTACTTTAGATGTTGTGCACCTACAATTAGGAATTGAAACTGAGTTTTCTTATTTTTCTTAACTTCCCTAATCAACGGCAAACAGAGGAAATACAAGAGAAAGGCAACGCACCCTAGCTGATTATTAACTCACCTTTTTGCTTAAAGGAAAATTGCATCCATATTACTTAGAGGTAAGAGTCAGGTATTTTTATGTTCCAGTGATGCTTGACTGAGGTTATTGTCTTTGAGCCCTCCCTAGGAGATAAAGACTCCAACCCCTAAAATAACATCAAGGGTTTGAAGCTGACCAGTCCACCAACTGCAGACTCCATGACGGCAAAGCACCCAGTCCATCATGGGACCCTGACATCTGACTCAGACCCTCTGCTGATCCTGTGACCAGCCTCCTCCTTGCCTGCAGGACAAAACCCTTACCTCACCTTCCTGCCTCTTCCCCTTTGTAAATCCCAGAACAGGCATCAGAAGGTGGTATGATTTTAGCCTGGTCATTCCCCAGATGCTGGTTATCTGAATAAACCTTCCAATCCTCTCACCGACATTTGGACTTCGGAGTCTTTGGTTTAGTGCGAGAGGGCAAGCTGGGCCTGTTACCAGTAACAAGCCCAGTGCCTTTCTTAATTTTTCTGTCACTTTCTCCCAGCTCCTGTTCTGGCTGTAAGACCTGTTTTTGAGTCGATTCCATTTCTGCTTGAGTCTGTATGCACAAGTTGTAGCTAGAGACAGGGACTAGCAGGAGCACTTTAACAACGTTTTAGCTTCTGGGTTCATCAGAATTCCATTAATTTGTCTTTGAGAGGCAGTAGAAGGTCGCAGTGAAGAGGCAGACCCCACAGCCTGACTGCCTGGATTAAAGCTACGACCCCTTCTACCGGCTAGCTGTGTGACTTTGGACACATTATTCAAGCTCTCTGTGCCTCAGTTTCTGCAACTGCGAAATGCATATGTTACCCTATCTCAGAGGGATAGTGTGAGAATTCGATGGGTTAATACATATAAAGCAAAGAAATGTGCTTGCGGCAGAGAAAGCACCCACTAGTTAGTTATTCTTTATTTCAGCCCAAGAAGAGGACTCATTCCCTGGAGGGGAGTTGGATCAAATACACATTTAGATGATGCAGATTATATTAAATGTACTCAGCAGAAAAGGAAGAAAGAAGCGTGTCTATATCGCTGAGGTCCTGTTGTTTGCAGTTCCCTTCAATGGGCACCAGCCCTAGAGGGGACAGGGGAGGCCCCTCTGCTGGTGCAGCTGTGGAGGGAGACTCCGGAGCCCCATCTCACCGCTGAGTGCTAATCTAGGGTTTGCAGAGTGTGTTTTCCACACAACCTCAGTGAAAACCGACTGCATTCCTGTAGGGAAGCCTGCTGTGTTGGACTTCCTGAGAGAGGAAGGCTCCAAAACAGCATCTTCCAGAGGGATGTTCAAGGGTAACTGATTTTTTTTTTTTTTGTCTTTTTCCGTGTCCGGCAACGGATCGCAACCCTCAGTGTCGCCCCCGTACCGAACCGGGACCGGCAATGGGATCGCAGCCCTCGGTGTTGCTCCCGTGCCTCGCTCAGCCAGTGAGCGGGAACCAGTCTGTATGTGGGATCTGAACCCTCGGCGGGAGCGCCACCGCACTCCCAAGCGGCGCACTGTAGCAGTGTGCCACCGGGCCGGCCCGCAAGGGTAACTGATTACATTTGATTTCTGCCTCACACTTTGGAATCCAACTCTGTGTAACTCCACGTATACAGCAGGGCCCTGTGCAGTAGAGGGTTAACCCAGCAGTAGAGGGTTGCTCAAACTTGGCACATTCCAAAGAGAGGACTGGTCCTTGCCTGGCTCCTGGGAGATGAGCTCTGAGCCCTTGGAATATCCCGCCTGGTAATAGGGTTTGTTTACCTGGGGTCTTGGACCACCCAGGAGAGTTAATATTAGCAGCGTGATTTATGGTGAATTCCTGATTTGCTCACCTGGGGCCCCAGGACATGCTGTATCAGTTTGACTTCTAGGGAGCCTAGAGACCGAATAGTTAAGGTCAGTCGCGTGGGCACCACATGCCTGCATGACTGACCCCTAATAAAATTCTAGACACTAAGGTTCAGGTGAGCTTTTTTGGTTGGCAATAGTTTGTCATCACACTGCTATGGACTGAATGTTTGTGTCCCCCTAAAATTCATATGGTGAAACCCTCATCTCCAGTGTGATGGTGATATAGGAAGTGCTCAGTTTCCCTGGGCTTGGATTACAGGACATGCCTCTGGGTTACAAGCCACTCTTCAAGGTTTCAGGCCCCTCCTGGTGGCCCTCCCCTAGAGGAGAGTCACCGTTGCCAGTTAGCACTATTCTCAGCACCAGCATGGGGGAAATGAGATCACAGGGAGCTGGGCATGCTTAGCAGAGACGGGTTACCTAATGCCGATGGCCGGGCATGCTCAGTGAAGTGGAGTTCATCCTCTGAAAGACCTTCCACAAGAGGTGCTACAGAGCACAGAACATTCTTGCATATGCCTGGTGCACGTGATAGGATTTGACCAATGAACATGCTCCAGGAGGAGACCAACTGAGCATGAGCAAGACTCATGTTATGTAACTGGGGACCTCTGCCTTAATTGAATATTCATAAGATAGCAAACCTATAAAAGCCAGATCCCAGCAGAAGGCAGGATTGTTGCCCACTTCCCAGGAGGCCACCAGTACTTGGCAGGCTGAGGTGTGCGTGCTTTACTTTGTACCATACTTACTCTCAGCAAGCAGCTGCTCACTCTCTTGAGCTGCCTGCACTTTGTGCTGGACTTTAAGTATGTTTTTCTTGCTTTTGTGATAGACTTGAGGTGGGTCCTGCTCAGTTTCTAGAGTTGTGCTGCTCTTTCTCTGTGAAATCTGTCTCTCTTATTCACTGTATTATACTTGTTCTCACTGTCTACTGTGACTCTGCCCTGGAATTCTTTCCTGTGGCAGAGTCAAGAACCTGGTCAGAGGACCAAGTGGGCTGAGGCCCACTGTCGGACCCCCTGAGCCCTACCTCCAACATCGATGGTATTTGGAAATGGGGTGTTTGGGAAATAATTAGGTCATGAGGGGGAGCTCTTGCGATGGGATTAATGCCCTTAGAAGAGGAGATAGGAGAGAGCTTGTTCTCTCTGTTCTCTGCCATGTGACAACACAGCAAGAAGACAGCCCTCACCAAGGGCCTGGCCAAGCTGGTACCCGACCCAGGACTTCCAGCTTCCAGAACTGTGAGAAATAAATGTTTGTTGTTTGAGCCACCCAGTCTACGGTACTTTTGTTACGGCAGCCCTAACTAACTAGCATACACACGTTGTTGCCAGGACTAAATGCTGTCCATAGGACTCCAATGGGAGAGGGTAACTGGAAGCTTGTGTCTGGCCTCTCCTGAACTCAGTCCTATGTGCCTTTTCCCTTTACTTGTTTTAATCTGTATCTTATGCTGTAATAAATCATAACTGTGAGTATAGCAGCTTGTCAGAGGTCTGTGAGTCCTTCCAGTGGATTGTCAAACCTGAGGGTGTTCCTGGGGACCCCTGACACAGGTCCTCCATTTGTTTTTATTTGTTCATTGGTAAAATCCACCCACCTCTCTAGTTGAACCCAGAGCGAGTCTCAGAAATTCACCACCATGACCAAGGTTTGCATGCTCGACCCAGAGCCCATGTGAGCCCGTGGGGGGAGGACATTCGGCCTGAAACCCTGTTCGTCCTTGGCCTTGGGGCAGAGAGCTACAGAGGGAGGCTGCCAGGATCTTAAGTCCAAACCCTAGCCATCTGTACTAACACTTTTGCATTCTTTATCTAAAGAACTCCCCCACTCCTATGTTGAATTAGGTTCAGGCACCACAAAATCTAGCTCCACCCTAAGTCCCTCCCTGGCCTTTCGACTGGGAGAAAACACACTCTGTTACAGTTTCTCCCACTACACTCTCCCAACAGGCTTCTGACACCAGGGGTGTGGGCTTTCCTCCCCACCAGCAAGCAAGCAATCAGTTCTGCAGGGGACACCAGCTGGGTGTCCTCTAATTCAATTCCGACACTATCTACCTGGAGATGGCATAGGGTCCCACAGGTGGAGGGCTCAGTCCCCTGGACTGCCCCCCCTTCCCCAACTTCTGATGCCAATTGCAAGCCCCAGGTTATTTTGCCTGTCCTTCTCACCAACTGGTTACAAATTAGGGTTTCCAGAACCCCTTCACTGGGTTTGATTAATGTGCTAGAGTGGCTCACAGAACTCAGGGAGGCATATTTAATGGCTTATTACAAAGGATACTACAAAGGACACAGATGAAGAGATGTACAGGGTGAGGGGTGGGGAAGGGGCACAGAGCTTCGGCACCCTCCCCGGGCACCACCCTCCAGGAACCTCCATATGATCAACTATCCGGAAGCTCCCCGAACTCTGTGCTCTTGGGTTTTTATCGAAGATTCATTACGTAGGCATGACTGAAGCATGGACAGCCATGTAGAAATGTGACTGGACAAGAAGGGTATGATCTAATGCTAATAGACTTGGTGAGCAAAGCCGGCAAGGCCTGTCCTGATTCCTCTTGCCCTCTCTGTGCATGTGACATTGTTCCTTCCCAGATATGGGGCAGGACCCCTCCTGAAATTGGGGTCTTATTAGCTATAATCACACAAGGTAGGTCAGAATATTTCTTTGTGGCCAGCTCCAAGACAGAAAGGTGAGGGAAGATTAGCGCCCTGCCTTGGAGAGCCAGGAATTGTGTATGAAAACCAATATATATGGATGTCATTATATATATCACACCTTTGGAAGGATCTGCTCAAGAGAGGAGCCCATCGGCTTCAGGGTAAATCTTGTCCCTGCCACAGGCCAAAGTCATACCCCTGGGGCTTTTGCAATTTATATTCCTGGTTTGCTGAGCTTGCTCAGGAATGGAATGAAGATGGAAAACAAACAAACATACGACTGAAAATCAATTTCATTCCAGCGGCTGCCTATAAGGCCTAGCATGCCATAAACTTTTGCTCCTTAAGATCAGCTACCACTTACCCAATCCTGAGCTCTGGCCTAGCTCAGGGTCCTGTCCACGCTTGTGGAGTTTGACCTCCTGGACAAGTCTTGGCTTGTCCTAAAATGAAACCCTTTGCCTGTGTTTTTTATTTTTTCCTTTCCTAAATCCTTCTTTGTTCCATGTGATACTCTCTCTGCTGGGCACACCCTTCCATATCAGCAGCGATTACAATAAAAGCCGGTCACATCTTGCAGAGACTCAGGGCTTGTAGGTGGCCAGAAACATCGTTCTCTCCACGTAGTACTCAGGCCCCCCAAATGCCAGCCTTTATGAGAGTTCTCAAAGGACTTCTTGGTCATTGCATTGAGAGTTACTGACAAAGAGTGTTTGCTTGGTCAAACTTGAGTCAGGCTTCTGAATCTTCTGCTCGGCCCATCTGTGCACTTCCTTGTAAAAATCCAGTTTTAGCTAAGAACCTGCTAAGTCAGTTTAGCAAGAACCTCCCACCCTCGATATCTGATCACATTCAATATCTGATCAGGTTCCGCATCCTCCACCATCCGGCAGGTGATGTCTGATCACCCTGGCCTGTCTTCAGCAAGAATCCTGTTAGGTTGGTTTAGTCTGAATCCCCTTACCCCTGATCGTTTCCTCTTAGTAATTTTCCATCCACTGACCCCCATACTGCTCCTTGGCCATGAATTCCCGCTTGCCCATGCTGTGCTTGGACTTGAGCCCAATCTCTCTCCCCCACTGCAAGACCCCATTGCAGGGGTCCGTCTACCCATACTGATGGTCCTGAATAAAGTCTTCTGTACTGTGCTTTAACAAGTGTCATTGAGTCATTTTTTTCTTTAACGCTCTCAAAGAACCTCTTGGTAATTGCACCAAGATGTGGACATCCGAGGTGGTGGTCACTCAGCACCCCATCCTCCACGGTCACCTAAGGACAGATACAAGGACCCAATTGAGAGTCGGTCACGGCTTATGAATTGAAGCCAGTATCAGAAGCTGGAGTATCAGACTTCTGGGTTGTCGGATCCAGGGTCTCTGCTGCCACTTTGAATTGCATGCCGCTGTTTACAGGTAGATGGTGCAGACAGATGCCTGCCTAGAGCTCAGGCAGGTCCCGGGACAGATAAGAACAGACCCCGGCCCTTCAGTGCAGGCTCGCACCCCTGGGAATGGGACCTGATGCGTCCGGACTTCCAAGTCTGCCATGGGGCCGAGGTCTTTGAACGGGGCTGGGAAGCCAGGCCACGGGGGCTCCACCAAGGTGTTGTAAGTGGGGAGGGAATGCCTTAACTGTGGCTGAGGCATTTGCAGGAAAAAGTTCCCCTCCTGCGCCTCCCCCCTCCCTCCTCCCCCACTTACCCACCAAGCTCTCTCTCTGTCTTCTGTTCCTTTGTGCACAACACCAGTCCTTCTGCCTACAAGGCCCTTCCTCCAGCACTTGGCCTATTAAACTCCTGCTGATCCTTCAGAGTCTGCTCTGTGCCGCCTCCTCTGGGAAGCCTGCCCTCCTCCCAGGCTGGCTGAGGAGCCTCCCCGCCACCTCTCTGGTCCCGCCTTCTGTGACTCATGTCATGTAGTTCCCATTTATTTATTTCTTTTCCAGTCGATGCTCCCTTGCTGTTTTTTATGTGTCCTTATTAAGCCACCTTAAATCCCACCTGGAACGACATGGGATGGGGCAGATGCTGCTGCCCTATGACCCCACGTCCTTGCACTGACAGATCTTATGATCAGCTGTCCTGCCTTGGCTCCAGGAGGGTTTAGGGAGCGGGTTGGGGGTGGGGTGAGGAGTGGACCAGCTGCCTAAGAAACATGAGCCTTCTCAGGCTGCAGCCGTGAAATAGATCTGTCCATAAAGGCGGCTTTTATGGGAAGTTGTTCTGTGGTTCTGAAATGAGACAGACGACCATTTTAAAGTGTACTATTCAGTGGTATTTAATACCTTCACAATGTTGTCCAATCATCACCCCAAAAGGAAAACCCTGTGTGTGTTAAGCAGCCCCTCTCTGTGCGCCCCCCCGGCCCCTGCCCCCTGCCCTGGCCCTGACAACTGTAAATCTGCTGTCTCTATGGGTTTGCCTGTTCTGGGCATTTCACATAAATGGAGCTATGCAATATGGCATCTTTTGTGATTGGCTTGTTTCACTTGGCATAATTATTTTTAAGCTTCATCTGTGTTGTAGCATGTGTCAGAATTTCCTTCCTTTTTAAGGCTGAGTAATGTTTCATTGTATGGACAGACCACATTTATTTACCCATTCATCCATCGATGGACATTTGGGTTGTTTCCACATTTTGGCTGTTGCGAATAGTGCTCCTATGAACACTTACGTACAAGTTTTTGTTTGAACATCGGCTTTCAATTCTTTCCGGTATGTATACCCGGGAGCGGAATTGCAGGGTGGTATGACAACTCTATGTTAACCTTTTGAGGAACTGCCAAGCTGTTTTGCACAGCAGGAGCACCATTGTGCATTCCCACCAGCAGTGATCAAGGCTCCCACTTTCTCCACATCCTTATCGGCTTTATTGTCTATTTAAGATAATTTTATTATAGCCATCTTAGTGAGCAGGGAAGTAGTATCTCATTGTGGCTTAGATTTGCATTTCCCTGGTGACAAATGGTGTTGAGTATCTTTTCATGGCTCGTTGGCCATCTGTGGAGCCAAGGTGTCCGGCCTGGGCAACCAGAGGATGAAATGGGAAAGGTGGTGGAGAGGCGCTGGGTTGGACATGTTTGGTTGGATGTCCCTGAGTGGAGAGATCCAACTGGCAGTGGGCTGTGAATCAGGGGTTTGTGGGGAGGCCTGGGCTAGAGGTGCAGATGTGGGTGTGACCAGCATAGGAGGGGGTGCAGGGAGTGAGTGGGGTGCACCCATGGCAGAGGCTGGGCTGTGAGGAAGGAGACTGGAAGGTGAGGCCAGTGGGAGAAGCAGCAGGTGCACGCGGGCTGCCGGGGCCATGGAAGGAGTCCTGCAAGGAGGGAGGGGGCGCCTGGGTCCCACGCTGCCGCTGAGTGGGACAGGGCTGACAAGCGACCTGGTAACATGCACGTGTGCACGGCGACTTGACAAGAGCAGTTTCGGCTGCCTGGAGTGGGTTTAAGAGAGGACGCGAAGAGTGAACGTGAAGCGAGGGCGGGGACCACTCCTCAGAAGGGCTTTGGGGGGTTGGCTGTAAGGGAAGGAGAGAGATAAGATGGTATTTGAAGGAGGAGTGAGATCCAGAGAGAGTTTTTAAAACCTCAGGCAGGAGAATGGAGGCTGATGGGAGAGGAGAAACGTTCTGGTGCAGGAGGAGCCCGAGGCCCGAGGGAGGGGACATGATGTGCTGGTGGGGGCGGAGGAGGGGTCAGCCAGAAAGGACTCAAGGTCGCAGCTGAGAGGGGGTGGGGACGAATGAAGGGTTTGGTGGCGTGGGGGAGGTGCCAGGCCTGCAGAGTGAGGCAGCCCTGCTGGCTGCTTGGGGTCAGCCCAGGAATCTACATTTAGGAAAGACACATTGTCTGAAGCATGTGAGGTCTGTGGGGAAGCAGTTCTGCCAGCATGAAGTCAATTGTTTACATTTGTCAAGTGAGCCCCTTAACTCCTTAGAGAAGTCACTACACATAATCCATTCTAGAAAGCCTTTGTGCTCCACACATCTGCCAAGTTCAGAGTTTCTAACCTGGGGTCCTTGAACGCCCCTGCATCCTCAGACATATTTTTAAGATCCTTAAGTTCTTTACAAGAATTCTTAAATGTGGGGTTTCTTGTCACCAGTAACTTAAAGGCTCCATTCTGGCCCACGTGGACGACCACGTGTGAATGCATATTGCCATGTAGTTTTGTGGTCACAGGTGTTTCTGTTTGTGATCGTGCTGGAGTATTAAACTCTCAGCTAAAGGGAACACAACAGAGGCAGACTAATGTGTACAGAAAAGCAATCGGGCGGGGGTTCCCATGGAGAGCCGTGGTGGGACAACCACGGGAACCTGCTGTGCTATCCCTGAGTGATTTCATTTCAGCAAAACAGCATCTTCTTGTATGTTAATTTAGCCCTGTTTGAATTTTACCAGTCACTTGTTTTGTTTGTATTTAATTTGTATGTCTGTTTTGGCTTACAGTTCTGTAAGAACTACAAACATGGCTTTTGTGCTTGTCCATTTTTTTTTTTTTTGTTTTGGCTTACAGTTCTGTAAGAACTACAAACATGGCTTTTGTGCTTGTCCATTTTTTTTTTTTTTGTGAAAATGATGGAGCAGAAAGACAGCAGAGAGAGCTGTGCTTGTCCATATTTAAATAACATTATAAAAAGTAATTTATTCAACAAATGGTACTGGGAAAACTGGATATCCACACGCAAAAGAATGAAATCGGACCCTTACCTTATACTGTACACAAAAATTAACTCAAAATGGATCAAAGACCTAAATGTAAGAGCCAAAACTATAAAGCTCTTAGAAAAAAACATAGGGAAAAGGCTCCATGACATTGGGTTTGGCAATGAAGTCTTGGATATGACAGCAAAGGCACAGGAAACAAACAAACAAAAAAAATAAATTGGATTACATCAAAATTAAAAACTTTTGTGCTTCAAAAGATGCTATCAATAGAGTGAAAAGATGACCCATGGAATAGGAGAAAATATTTGCAAACCATATGTCTGATAAGGG
>NW_007731601.1:26159-31209 GCF_000696425.1 Galeopterus variegatus
CAAAAATTAACTCAAAATGGATCAAAGACCTAAATGTAAGAGCCAAAACTATAAAGCTCTTAGAAAAAAACATAGGGAAAAGGCTCCATGACATTGGGTTTGGCAATGAAGTCTTGGATATGACAGCAAAGGCACAGGAAACAAACAAACAAAAAAAATAAATTGGATTACATCAAAATTAAAAACTTTTGTGCTTCAAAAGATGCTATCAATAGAGTGAAAAGATGACCCATGGAATAGGAGAAAATATTTGCAAACCATATGTCTGATAAGGAGTTAATATCCCAAATATATAAAGAACATCTTTAACTCTACAGCAAAATGACTCAATAAAAAAACGGGCAAAGGACTTGAATAGACATTTCTCCAAAGAAGAACATGAAAACAGGCTCAGCATCACTAATTATTAAGAAAACACAAATCAGAACCACCATGAGATATCAGCCCACACCCGTTAGGATGCCTATAATCAAAAATACAGAAAATAGCATGCGGTGGCAAGGACGTGGAGAAAGTGAAACCCTTGGGCCCTGCTGGTGAGAATGTAAAATGGTGCAGCCCCTGTGGCAAACAGTATAGCAGTTCCCAAATAATCAAACATTTAATTACCGTAAAATCCAGCAATTCCACTTCTGGGTATATATGCTACACCATGGAAAGCAGGGTCTCAAAGAGATATTTGCACACCCGTGTTCACAGCAGCAGTATTCACAACAGCCAAGAGGTGGAACCAGTGCAAATTCTATCAGGGGGGACATAGACAGACAAAACGTGGTGCATACAGACAAGGGAATATTAATCAGCTTTTAAAAGGAGGGAGATTCTGACACATGCTACATACACATGGATGAACCTTGAGGGCATCATGATACGTGAAAGAAGCTAGTCACAAAAGGACAAATACCGTGTGATTCCACCTGCAGGAGGTCCCTGGAGTAGTCAGATTCACAGAGTGGGAAAGTGGATTGGTGGCTGCCGGGGCTGGAGGGAGGGGAGTGGGTAATGAGATTGTTTAATGGGTACAGAGTTTCACTTTGAAAGATGAAAAAGTTCTGGAGATGGTGATGGTCACACAATAATGTGAATGTACTTCATGTACTAAACTGTACACTTAAAATGGTTAAAATGGTAAATTTTATGTTATATATAGTTTACCATTATTAAAAACTTTTTAAAAAGTAATTAATCAATGTTGGGAGGGAGTTCACCAAGGCGTCCAAAATCCCAGCGATTCTGGTCCTAGCCAAGGTGATGCAGGATGACCCAGTCCCTTCTGTCTGTCTGTGCCACTGCAGTGTGGGGGCAGGGTTGCTGCTGCTCCATGTGTCACCTGGCCTGAGGAGGAACGTCTCCCTGGAGGGAACAGGAACAGGTGAAGGAACAGCCAGCTGGGGGTTCTGTCCCACCTTGGGAGGAGATAGGATGTGGGTGATCGCTGAGACTGGAGGAAGGGTCTGGAGCAGGGAATCGCCAGCCTCTGCATCTGTCTCTCCTGGGCCTCCCTGTCTGCAGTCTGCACCTCTCCTCCTCTCCCCATGAGGCAGCCGCTGGGGGACCCCTCACTGCAGGGCCTGTGGTTGTCCAGCTCTTGTGCCTGGGCCTTGACTGGTAAGTTCAGTGCAGGGGGGAGGAGTGATCTGTAGACTGGCTCTGCCAGCAGTAATCCAGCATTGGTTGTCCGTCCTGGTCCATATATATGTCCCCATTGGTTCAGACACCTAGATCTCAACACGCAGTCCTGCCAGCACCCATCCCTGTGTAAGCCCCGCCAGGCAGTGTGGTGCAGTGGTCAGGCCGTGTCAGACCGGCAGGGGCTCGGGTTTCTGGGGATAACAGTGAAGGGGCAGGCTTCTATAAGGGAGGTGCTCTCTGAGATGGGGTGTTTTTCTTGGGCTCTCAGTGTCCCCTCTGCCCTGTGCCCTGCTCCTCGGCACCCCAGGGCTCATCCCTTCTCCACCTGGGACCTTGTTCTGCTGAAAACCTGTCTCATCAGCCTTTCCCTCACTGATGGTCCTTCCTGCTTTACCCACGAACAACACCAATGGCAAAATCAGCACAGGAGCTACTGTTCGTATCGTATCTACCGTATGCCTGTCTGAGTACTTACTGACAAGCT
This sequence comes from Galeopterus variegatus, assembly GCF_000696425.1. Lineage (NCBI taxonomy): Eukaryota > Metazoa > Chordata > Mammalia > Dermoptera > Cynocephalidae > Galeopterus > Galeopterus variegatus. The sequence continues at coordinate 28,276 of NW_007731601.1, forward strand.
TGCAACTTTTGGCAAATTGGTTATCTATCTGAGCCTCAGTTCCCTCCCCTGTAAAATGGACGCATTGGTACCTGTCTTGCAGAATGGTTGTGAGATGGATCGTGCTGGACACCACTTGGCGTTCAACCATCTCTCGGTTCTTTCCCTTATTCTGCCTGAGTACCAGGCATTTCCATTTATCTCCTGGAATCTGCTGTAGACTTGGCAACCGCATCATCAAGCTGGTCAGATTGCAGGTTGGGAATTAATTAGGCACTGAGGAGGTTAGATGGCTGTCCTGAGGGTCAAGTTCCCAAGCGTTAGAGCGTGGACTCATGACGTCTTTTTGGTCCCCAGAGACATTCTTCTCTAGTTACATGCGAGAGGTCTCTGTGTTCCAGACTGTGGGGTTACCAGAGAGCAAAGTTTCCCAAGCAAGGTTCAGGAAGCTGAGCAGTGACTGTGTGACACTCAGATCTGGGAGGGGAGAGGCCACCGTGCCCTTGGCTGGTCAGGCCCCATGGTGTTGGGCCCTGGGAGCCACACTTTGCAGAACAGTGAGGAGCCAGGATGCATTCCGGGGAGGAAAGCCAGGATGAGGAAAGCTCAGAGAGGAGCATCCCACGAGCTGTGGCTGCGGCGTGGCTGTGTCAGGCAGCTTTTGCTGGGTTATGGGGAACAAGAAAAGAGTGCCAACCCTCAGTGGCTCATAATAACAAAGGTTGTCCCTGCAGTGGCTGCGGCCCTGCTCCACTGTGGCTGCGGCGTGGCTGTGTCAGGCAGCTTTTGCTGGGTTATGGGGAACAAGAAAAGAGCGCCAAACCTCAGTGGCTCATAATAACAAAGGTTGTCCCTGCAGTGGCTGCGGCCCTGCTCCATGTCCTCTTCATTCCAGGATTCAGGCTGAAGATCAGCTGGGAAAGTGCTGCTTTTGAGGCCCAGAGAGAAGAGTAACAGCAGAACTAGGCAAAGGCCCTAAAGCGTCTGCTCAGAAGGGGTCACATCACTCTGTTCACATTTTATCAGTCCAAGGAGGTCAGTCATTTTACCAAGTGTGTCGTCAGTGGGGTAGGGAGATACAATGTTCCCACAGCGAGGGGTGGTGGCTTTGGCTGGGACAGAGTAGATGTTCAATCACTGTTTGTTGAATGACTAAGTAAATTCTCTGATCCTGGAAGGATTTTTAAAAATGAGGGAAAACCATTTGCATTATTTATCTATTGCTGTATAACAAATTGCAGACATGCACCCTATAATGACATTTCCGGTCCGTGGCAGACTGCATATAACTATGCTGGTCCCAGAAGATTATATTGGCTGCACACACAGCCTAGGTGTGCAGTAGGCTACACTATCTAGGTTGTGTAAGTGCACTCTGTGATGTTTGCACAATGATGAAAATCGCCTGATGATGCATTTCTCAGAATGTGTCCCTGTTGTTAAGCGACACGTCTGTATTAAAAAACTCAGCAGCTTAAGCAACAACAGACGTTTATCATCTCACATGGTTTCACTGGGTCAGGAATTCAGTGGGATCCGAACCCTCGGCGGGAGCGCCGTTGCGCTTCCCAAGCAGCGCACTGTAGCAGTGTGCCACCGGGCCAGCCCAGATTTGGGGTTTCTCATGAGGTTGTAGCCACAATGATGTTGGCCAAGGCTGCAGTCGTCTGTAGGCTTGACTGGGCTGGAGGCTCTGTTTCCAGGATGGGTCAGTCTCATAGACGGTGAATTGGAGCTGGCTGTTGGCAGGAGGCCTCAGTTCCTCACTGTGGGGGCCTATCCACAGGGCTGCTTGAGTGTCCTCATAACACGATGGCTGGATTCCTCCAGAGTGGGTGATCTGAGAGAGAGCAAGGCAGAAGCCACAATGTCTTTAAGCCTCAGAAGTCACACACCATCATTTCTACAGTATCCTATTGGTTGCACGGGTCCTCTCTATTCAATGTGGAAGGGAACTAAACAGAGGCATGAACACCGGGGGGTGGGGGAAGGGACCAAATGGGGTCATCCAGGAGGCAATCTATCACAGGTCACCCTCTGGCCCCCAGTAAGTCATGTCCCTTCCAAGGATTTCCAGAATACTCCCAACATCTCCAAAAATCTCATTATAGATCAAAGTCCAGAATCTCATCACCTAGGTCAGGTGCAGATGAGGCTTCCTGGTAGGGTTCCTCCAGTATAGCTCTTTGAGAACAGTTTCTTTTCATCTGAAAATATGTGAACTAAACAAACAGCTGTCTGTCCCCCTGTGCATTGCCCCCCCAACATACAATGGTATGAGAAGCATAAAATAACCATTATGGACACTCCCAATTGAGAAAGGAGGCACACTGGAGTCAGCAGTCAACAGAAGTTCTGAAACCCAGCAGGGCAAATGTTAGAAGTTACTTGATTCCGACTTAAGGGCTAGAAATAATTCTCTGTGGCTCTCGGCTCTGCCCCATGGCTGTGGGTATCGCCTTCTGAATCATCTTTCCTTTTCCATGAAAGGTAGCTGTGTGAGCAGTTGATGGGTTTTATAAGCTTTTCTTCTACCTATGGAAGTCTGGAAGTCCAAAGGCTTATTTTTCTTTTGTGTTGTCTCTGTCCGTTTCAGCCCAAACCAGCAGTGTTTCTGCCCATATAATTGTTGTGAAAATTTTGGGGGGTCTCTTATGGATCTTACTGAGGTTTTGTCTCGTTCTTCTCTACCTTGGTGTTCTGCAGACAGTGCTGAGAGATAATACATTCAATCTTCTTAGAAGCCTTATTAATCAACTGCATGATTCTCTGAAGCACTCTTCACATTTTCTTTTTTTTTTTTTGTCTTTTTTTTGTGACCGGCAACGGATCGCAACCCTCAGTGTTGCGCCCGCACCTCGCTCAGCCAGTGAGCGGCCGGCCTGCATGTGGGATCCGAACCCTTGGCGGGAGCCCCGCCGCACTTCCCAAGTGGCGCCCTGTAGCAGTGCGCCA
>NW_007731601.1:32085-36516 GCF_000696425.1 Galeopterus variegatus
TTTTCCTTTTTGTCTTTTTTCGTGACCGGCAACGGATCGCAACCCTCAGTGTTGCGCCCGCACCTCGCTCAGCCAGTGAGCGGCCGGTCTGCATGTGGGATCCGAACCCTTGGCGGGAGCTCCGCCGCGCTTCCCAAGCGGCGCACTGTAGCAGTGCGCCACCGGGCCAGCCCACTCTTCACATTTTCTAAGGACATAAAAGAGTTTACGGTCACTCCCCCAGCTTCATTGTTAGACCATGTTTTCCTGATATTGTCCCGGATTTGATCTTTTCCCAGAAATGATTTCTTAATTTTAGCATCCTTTGCCATCTCGAGAAGCTAGGAATTTTCAAAACCACGAAGTCCTGGCTCCTTTACAGGCAAGAAGAAAAGTAGCAGCACTGTCCCTACTCTGCCTGGAGATCTTAGCCAGATCACCTCCCAGGAGGGTCCCCTAGTGAGCACGTTTTCTACTTTCCCTAGTACCACAGGCAACCGTGCTGCTGAACTTTCTGGCACCGTAAGAAGAATTTTCTTTCCTTTAGTTTCCAATAACATTTTTCTCATTTTCCTTTAAGTTCTTACCTGCAACATCCTCTAAGGCCACCAGGCTTCAACCTAGTAGTTGAAGTTCCTGGCTAGATACTGGAATTGTTATGGGTAAGTGACTTTGTGCCCCAATTTCTCCCCCTTCCTCAAATATGGAAGCCTGTTTCACACTCAGGGCATTGAGTTTGTTTTTGTCTCTATCTGCAATGCTTTCCAGGTGTCTTCATGGCTTGCTCTCTTGCTTAATTCAGGTTGCCACTTAGATGTCACCTTCAGAGAGGCCATCCATGACACTTGGTCTAAAATAATCCCCATTCTCTATATTCTTAGCTGTTTTATTTTCCTTCACAGCACATTTTTTCTTTAACCACCTGACATTATATGTACACCTATTTATTTTTTTATTATCTGTCACCCCCACTAGAATACAAGCTCACGTGGGCAGGGATCTTGTCTGTTTTATTCATTGCTAAAATCCTAGTGCCTGGAAGAGTTCCTGGCATTTAGTAAATGTCCAATAAACATTTGTTGAATGAATGAATGAACGAAGTAACCTCTGAAGAGACACCTAGCCTAGTAGATGAGGCTCATACTGGGATTCAGAAGTCAGTTCTCTTAAGGAGTCTGAGGAAGAGGTTGTTGGACAAAACAGGTAACAGGAAGCCAGAGCAGATTCTGGAACAAGGCATTGATGACAGGTCCTGGACTCCACACAGGGTCTGCCCTGCCATGTCTGACCTTTGGTTTTCCCAAAAGAGGTAAAACCTTGAGCATGTCAGGAGATCTGAGCCTTTTTCCATAGGTGCGTGATAAGGGGGTATTTCCTTTTCAAAATATTGCACTGGTGCCCATTTGGCTCATGGCTCATGGCTCAGCCTAAACAGGGTTTGTACACACAAAGAGCTTTCTGAGGCAGGGGTTAGATGTTAGGGGTGGACTCCAAACACCAAACTTCTTCAGTATCCCTAGGACTGGGTCCGTGGATTGGGGTCACAGAATACGGCAAAGACAGGTTTTGTGTGGAAAGATGGAAGTGGGAAATGGATGTGGCTGAAGTTTCATGAGTATGTGTAGGGAGGGGCGGTGGGGGGGTGAGGGCAGAGGCCTCTGCTTTGAGATCTGATTAGAGACTCAGCTCTGCAAAACGTGACCTGAGCTGATGAGAGGCTATTTATAATCTTTATTTAATTCACTCAGTGTTAATATTCATACATCGCAGTGTGGAAATATTAATACGTTTGATTACAGGGCATTGCCCCAGGCCCACTGGGGGTGTTACATCACACACAGCGTATGCATCACATTCCCTTTCTAACATTTGAAGAACTCTGATTTCTGAAATACATCTGGGCCCAGGGCTTTTGGAGAAAGTCTGTGGACCTATAAAAACACTAATCTCCCACAGTTGCTGTAGGACTACATGAGAAAATACACTCACATATCCGGTGCCCAAGCACAGGCTTGGCATACAGTAGGTGCTCAATAGTTGCAACCTGTTACTACCTACCAACACCTTGATTTCTAGGAGATAGGTGTATACTGAAATTTGAAGGCTATATCTCCCAGATAAGTAAATGGAAAAGACTGTTCAGGGAGATGACTAGGCGGAGTGCTGGCCAAAGGAAAAACGGGATCAGTCTCAGGGAGGGTCTGTGGGAACTCCGCAAGCACAGGACTCATTTCTCAATGAATGGATGCTCTCCCCTGGAAACCAAGGAAAAAGAGAAGAGCTGATCTCTTCCCAGTTGCAGCTCTAAGCTGGTCCTTATAGAATATCTGGCGTTTGGGGGGTTTGGGGTGGGGCTGAAGCTGTATCTCAGAATCTGAGTGCCAGGTTGATGGTGTAGGCCTCTGAAAGTGTGTCCAGTTAGTGTGGACATACGTTTTCATTTCTCTTGGCTCTATCCCTAGCAGTGGAACTGTTGAATTATATGGTAACTCTTTAATTAACCTTTTGAGGGACTACCAGACTGTTTCTTGAAGAGGCCGCACCGTTTTATGTTTGCGCTGCAGCGTATGAGAGTTCCAATTTCTCCACGTCTTTGTCAACACTTGTTATTGTCTGTCTTTTTGCTTACAGTCGTCCTAGTGGGTGTGAAGTGGTATCTCACTGTGATTATAGCTTGCATCTCCCCCATGGCTAATATGTTGAGCATCTTTTCATGTGTTTTTGGCTATTTGTATATCTTCTCTGGAGAAATGTATCTTCAGACTTTGCTCATTTTTCAATTGGATTACTTGTCTTTTTATTATTAAATTGTCAGAGTTTTTTTTATATATTCTGGAAACAAGCCCTTTATCAGATGCGTGACCTGCAAATATTTTCTCTCAGTCTGTGGATTGTCTTTTTACTTACTTAATGGAGTCATTTGAAACAAGAAAGTTTTTCATTGTGAAGATGTCCTATTTACTTGTTTATTTATCTTTTGTTGCTTGTACTTCTTTCTCATATTGTCCAATCCAAGGTAAAGAATATTTATGCTTACATTTTCTTCCAAAAGTTTAATAGGTTTAGCTCTTACATTTAGGTCTTTGATCCATTTTGAGTAAATTTTTGTATATGCTGTTACGTAGGGGTCCAATTTAATTATTTCCCAGCACTATTCGTTTAAAAGACTGTTCTTTCCCCATTGAATTATATTGGCACTCTTGTTGAAAATCAATCCTCATAAACTTGAGGATTTATTTCTGGACTCTCCATTCTATTCTGTTGCCCTAGATGTCTGTCCTTATGCCAATACCATGCTATCTCGATTACTCTGTAATCAAGTAGCTTTGTGGTAAATTTTGAGATCAAAGTGTGACTCTTCCAATTTTGTTCTTTTTCAAGATTGTTTTGGCTATTCTGGGTCCCTTAAGTCTCCATTTGAACTTTAGGATTAGTGTGTCACTTTTTGCAAAGGTGCCAGCTGGGATTCTGATAGAGACTGTATTGAATCTGTAGATCAATTTGGGGAGCATTGCTGTTTCAACCACATTAAGTCGTCTTTCCATTTATTTAGGTCTTTAATGTCTTTCAACAAAACTTGTATTTTGTAGTTTTCAGTGTATCAGTTTTGCACTTCTTTTCCTAAATTTATTCTGAAGTTTTTAATTCTTTTTGATGCTACTGTAAATGCAATTGTTTTTAAAATCTAATTTTTGTATTGTTCATTGCAAGTGTGTAGAAATACAATTGATTTTTATATATTGATCATGTGTCCTGCAACCTTGCTGAATTTGTTTTTTTTTTGATACAATTGATTTTTATATATTGATCATGTGTCCTGCAACCTTGCTGAATTTGTTTTTTTTTGTTTTTTTTTTTCCTTTTTGTCTTTTCTTCATGTCCGGCAATGGATCGCAACCCTCAGTGTTGCCCCCGTACCGGACCGGGGACCGGCAACGGGATCGCAACCCTCGGCGTTGCGCCCGCACCTCGCTCAGCCAATGAGCGGCCGGTCTGCATGTGGGATCCGAACCCTCGGCGGGAGCGCTGCCGCGCTCCCAAGCGGCGTACTGTAGCAGTGCGCCACCGGGCTGGCCTGTTTGTTAATTTGAATAGATTTTTGTGTGACTTCTTTAGGATTTTAAACAATACAGGATCATGTCACCGGCAAATGGAGATAGTTTTACTTCTTTCTTTCCGATATACATGCATTTTATTTCATTTTCTTGCCTGGTGGCCCTGGCTTAGAACTTCAGTACAATGTTAAACAGGAGTGGTGAAAACAGGCATCCTTGTTGTGTTCCTGATCTTAGGGGGAGAACATTCAGTCTTTGGCTATTCAATATGAAGTTAGCTGCAGGTGTTTCACAGCTGCTTTTTATTAGGCTGAGGAAACTCAACCTAATAAAATAATATTTCTAGTTTGTTGAGTGCTTTTATCATGAAGGGGTGATAATTTTTTTTTTTTTTTTT
>NW_007731601.1:37524-38110 GCF_000696425.1 Galeopterus variegatus
GGAGCGCCGCCACGCTTCCCAAGCGGCGCACCATCCAGTGCGCCACCGGGCCGGCCCCAAGGGGTGATAATTTTGTCAACAGCTTTTTCTGTGTCTATTGAGATGATCATGTGGTTTTTGTCCATTCTTTTGAAAGGGTGTATGATATTAATTAGTGCTTGTATATTAAAACAGTCTTGCATTCCTGGGATAATACCCACCCGGTCTTTCTTATATGTTGCTGAATTTGGTTTACTAGGATTTTGTCGAGGATTTTTGCATCTGTATTCATAAGGCATATTGGTCTGTAGTTTTCTTTTCTTATGATGTTTTTGTCTGGTTTTAGTATGAGGATAATACTGGCCTCAGAATGAATTGGTAAGTGCTCTCTTCTTTTCTGTGTTTTGCAAGAATTTGTGAAGAATTGGTATTCATTCTTTAAACGTTTTTCGGAAGTCACCAATGAAGCAATTTGGGCCCGGGCCTTTCTTTGTGGATAATTTTCTGGTTACTAATCTCACCTCCTAACTAATCATAGGTGTATTCAGACTTCCTGTTTCTTCTAAAGTCAGTTTCTGTAGTTTGTGTCTCTTTACGATTTTTTTCT
>NW_007731601.1:38549-46695 GCF_000696425.1 Galeopterus variegatus
TGTGAAGAATTGGTATTCATTCTTTAAACGTTTTTCGGAAGTCACCAATGAAGCAATTTGGGCCCGGGCCTTTCTTTGTGGATAATTTTCTGGTTACTAATCTCACCTCCTAACTAATCATAGGTGTATTCAGACTTCCTGTTTCTTCTAAAGTCAGTTTCTGTAGTTTGTGTCTCTTTACGATTTTTTTCTAAGTTATCTAATTTGCTGGCGTATCATTTATTCTCATTTTAAAGAACTCTTTACCTTTGCTGATGGGTCCTCTCTTCTTGAATCACTTTCCTCTTGGTTTTCATGATATGCCTTCTTAGTAGGCATGTGGCTTTGGTGTCGTTAGAAGGGAGTTAATCACAGGGTCTCCTCATCGAGCTCTTCTGAGGTTCAGACTGGATGAGCCCGGTCAGCACGGAGCACAGTGCCTGGCATTTGGGAAGCACCGAATCCCTGTTATTTCTGATTTTTACTCTCTCCTGGGTTTCCATCAGCTCTCTGGCTGCTCATTCTCACTCTTAGCAGGTACATTTTAGGCCAGTGATTCTCAACTAGGGATGATTTTACCCCCCAGGGGACATTTGACAATATTTGGAGACTTTTGTTGTTGTTGTTGTTACAACCGGGGGGATGCTACTGGCAACTTGTGGGTAGAAGCCCAGGAAGCTGCTAAACATCCCACAGTGCACAGGACAGCCACCGGCAGCAAAGAGTTATCTGGCCCCAAATGGCAATGGTGCTGACGTCTCTATGGAAACAGCTCTACATGATTATTGTAGAAAGAGTAGCAAATACAGATAAGAAAAAAAAAAAAGAGCAAAAGAAAGATCCCCTATAATCCTGCCACATTGAAAGAACTTCTTTTAGGAAAGATTAGTTTTTAAAACATAGGAATGTTTGTATAGCAAGAATATTCTGGCTTCTTTGGATTTTTCCCAGCTGTACCACCTGCTTGGTATGTGACACAGTATGTTTAGCACAGTCTGAGAGCCCAGCAGGTCTTGGTCAGTCTGTGGATGTGTCTTCCTTTCCTTTCTGATGAGAGGTGCAGAAAAATGCCCAGTGCCTAGAAGGTGGGCTTAGGCAGGTAAGGGTAGGACAGGGCACCTGGTTTGTCTGAAGGTATGACCTACAAAAAATCACTCTCTGGGTGATTAAATTCTGAGTGTACCTGGGTGTGTGCACAAGTATGTTCCTGTGTCATCACCCAGCCAGAAGGTAGACAGGCATATTATAGATTCTATAGACTCTTTAATTATGGCAAAGAATGAAACTGAGGTTAATTTTCGTAGATCCTCTTGGGTTGCATTTTGTGATCATATAGTGATTCTGAAGAGTTTTTCTGGGGCCGAGGGCATCCCAGGTGGGGCATGTGGCCTTGCTTTAGCTGAGCACAGACATCACTAGTCCCCTCAGTGCTTGCACATCTTGAACCCACATGCCATCTTTGTAAAGCTCTGTCTCTCATGTGCTCAGGTGAGCCCCAGGACTCAGATGACATCTCCCAGGGAAGACACCGGCCTGGGCTGGGTTCTTCTTGGAAGGGTAGTGGATGTAAGATTCAGACCTGCCTGCGAGAAATCAAACTTCCTTGCAGTTGCTGCGCATTGCTGCATGTCAAACGGGCCAAGCCGGCCACCCCAAATGCTGATCTAGGGTGATGACCTTGGAATCACCAGGGAATTTCAAAAACAGGCAGCTGCCAAACCTACTGCAGAGACGTCTCTCAGGGGTCAGCCAGGAGTGGGGACTGTTATAGAGGAGGAAGCAACACCCAGCTTGAAGGAGGACTGGCCACGGCCGATTCATCTCCAATTCCTCTCTCTCCATCTCTGTTACTCACGTGTGTGTCTGGGGAGGTGTGCACATGTGGACTTGTGTGTGCTGCGTGTTTGGCCTTTTTCCTTTTGTCTGTTTCAAACCTTCCCCGATGCAGCGTGTGGTCCATGGAGGTCGACTTGATGCCAATGTCACCCCTACAAAGGGGACTGAACCCTGGGGATGAGTGAGCCTGAGGTGGAGGGGCCTGCTGTTTTCAGGAGCTAAAAATCTACCATTTCTCGGAGCAGAGCCCCCAATTAACAGCAGGAGAGGTGGGGACTACAGCCTGAAATGTGGCCTCTGGCTTTGTGAAAGGTGACTTTGAAAGGCTGCCTTTGTTCCTGACGAGGTCTGGGCAGCTGAGCTTTACTGTGACAAACGATTCTAGCACGAGGCCTCACTGTCAGGAGCAGTGGGGGATAAAAGGCTCCTTCTCAATGGCTCCCCTTTAAAATTTCTTTTTATGATGAACTATTTCAAAATACACACAAGCTCAGAGAACAGTACAATGAAGCCACATGCACCTGGCACCCACCCAGATTTGATAATGAGCTAGATTTCGCCACATTTGCTTTCTCTGTCACCTCCCTCTCTTTATTTCTTTCCTTCTGTTGAAGTATTTAAAATAAAATCTCAACCATAATGTAACTTCACCTCTATATATTTTGCTCTCTTAAAAAAACACATTTTCTTTACATAGCCACAAAGCCATTATCACATCTAACAGAATAAATATTAACTGCTTGGGATCATCGCATACCCAGTCCATAATCACATTTCCCTGTTTGCCTCAAAAGTGCATTTTTATACTACAGTTGGTTTATTGGAATCTGGATCCAAAAAAGGCCTGAGTGCAGTGTTTGGTCACCAGGTCTCTTGGGCCTTTCTGATCCACAGCCAACGTCCTATAGTTTCATGTAACTTCTATAGTTTTATATAATGCCATTGACTCATTGTGGAAGCCTGGTCATTTCTCTGAGGGTCGCCCCACATTCCGACTCCCTGGGGAGTAGCTTACCTCTCTCCCCGTACTTGCTGTAAATGATACCAGCATTCAAGGCTCAACTGGATTAGCGTCAACTTTCCTTTTTGCTAGAACACTCCAGGGGTGGCGCCGGGTGCTTCCTACTGCGTCTTACCAGTGATGCTGAAAAGGACCTGGGGGTTCACATGGTGACAGCCTGACCCTTCCATGGTCAAGTTCCTTATTTGGTAGCAGGTGTCCAAAGTTAGCGTCAACTTTCCTTTTTGCTAGAACACTCCAGGGGTGGCGCCGGGTGCTTCCTACTGCATCTTACCAGTGATGCTGAAAAGGACCTGGGGGTTCACATGGTGACAGCCTGACCCTTCCATGGTCAAGTTCCTTATTTGGTAGCAGGTCTCCAAAAGTGGCCCCCCAGCTGACCATGCCTCCCCTCCCCTTGCATCTGGGCTGGCTCTCTGACTTGCTTTCAATCACCAGAATGTGGAGGGAGGGACCCTGTGTGATTTCTGAGTCTAGGTCATAAGGAGCCTTGTGGCTTTCCCCTTAGTCTTTCAGAACAGTCACGCTGGGGGAAGCCAGCTGCCAAGTGAGCAGTGAAGAGCTTTTGAGACCGCCATGCTGTGAGGAAGCCCAAGCTAGCCATGTGGAAAGGTCACATGAGGAGAGAGAGATGCCCACCAGTCCCCGCTGTTCCTGCCATCTCAGCCGAGGCATTGAACATGAGAATGATGAAGCTGTCGTGGGCATCCCCCCTCTAGCCCCCACTGCCATCTGACTCCAGCTGGATGAGAGACCCACAGTGAGGTCCCCCAGCCAAGCCCACCCAGCTCATGCTCAGATGTAAAGCTGCTTTTAGTCACCACATTTAGGGGTGGCTTGTGATTAACTGTGACACCCATCAACTTTTCCTCTAAACATCTTAACCATTGCCTGAGCCAATTATTTTATTAGAAGTTACAAAACCATTTACTAATTCTATCATTCCTTCCACATTTATTTGCAAGAATTCTTTCCCTCATTGACTAGGGTTCCTTGGTTACCCTGAAATGTGGTCCCTTGAAGGACAGGAAAGCTGTGGGATTCTCTTCTTCCATTAATGGCCCACCCCCTTTCTAAAGTGGTGACCCGGCCTTTCTTGGATGTGTGGCCCACATCAAGGCAGGAGAGAAAGATGGGGACAGATAAGAAGACTCGTGAGGAAGGTGAACAGGGCACCTGGTTTCCAAGGAAACCACGAGGTACTCATCTGGCCCTCTGAGGATCATTATTCTTTGTCCTACTAAAAGCCAGGTGTTTGGGTGGGCATCAAAACAGGTCCCAAGGGAGGGACAGTGGGCAGTGCCAGATCTGCCTGGGGTAGTTAAGAGACACCAGTCAATGAGCACTTACTATGTGCTGAAGGTGACACTGGGCTGGCTTTGCACTGCAGCAGGTGGCTCTTCACCCGCATTTTACAGAGGTAGGAATGGAGGCCCAGCAGCGTCGTGCCACTCGTCCAAGGTCACCCCCCAAGCATCCCCTGCTGTCTACTTGTAGAATGGAACTCAGACTTTCTGTCCTTGCCAGGGTCCCCTCCTGCTGCAGACACTCTGGCAGTGGGTGTAACCTTGTTGTTTTATTGTTTACCTCTAACTGTATATCTGGCTTTTTCAGTTGACCCAGAATGTGTATAAAGGATCAACTCAAGTTCTGCCCCAGGGTAGTGGCCAAGTTCTGATTGTGGCTCCAGCAGACAACAGGGTGTGGGCAGGTGGTGGTCAGGGCATTCCTGGCTCTGACGGGCTGGGTTGGCGTGGGTCTGTGTGGTGTACACAGGGTCGGGAGCACGCATTCACATACGTGCTGAACACAGGAACTGCCCGGGCAGGGGAGCTGGTGCTGAGTCTTTGATATTTTCCTCAGTGCAGGACAGACTTTATTTTTCTAGAATACAGGTTGAGTTTTCCTTATCCAAAATGCTTGGGACAAGGAGTGTTCCAAATTTCGAATTTTTTCAGATTTTGGAATATTTGCAAATACATAATAAGATACCTTGGGGATGGAGCTCAGTTCTAAACTTGAAATTCATTTATGTTTCATATGCACCTTATACACATAGCCTGAAGGTAATTTTATATGAGATTTTAAGTAATTTTGTGCATGAAACAGCATGTGTGTACATTGACCCACAAGAAAGCGAAGGTGTCACTATCTCTGCCACCCACGTAGACAATTGGTGGCATCATGCTGATGCTCAAAAAACCTCAGATTTTGAAGCATTTCGGGTTTTCGATTAAGGATGCTCAACCTGTGGTATCTGATGGCGTCTGGTTCAGCTGATCTGTGGAGGAAATGCTTCTGAACACCAAGTTCCCTCACCAGAAAACATGGCTGAGCGCACATGAACACGTACTGGGTACTGCTTTAGCGAAGCAAGCTCTTGCCTGCGTGGGGAGGGAACCTCACACCCACAATGATCGTGCCATCTGCACTGTGGCTAGATGGGGAGGGGTCCAGTGTGGCCCAGGAGGCCTTTGTCCATGTGCGTCCTGGTTCACACTAGTGCAGGGTCCTCTCTACCCATGGTGGACGCGGGGTCCCATGCCTGCCCAAAGCCATCTTCCCTTGGAATGGCCACACTGGCTTCCTGGTTGGTCTTGTGGCTCCCACAAGTGTCCCACCTGCCCTCTCCTGTCAGAAGCAGAGGGCAAGGTCTTCTGGTACCAGGAATCTCCCCTGTCACTGTTCTCCCTCCTCTGGGGAAGCAGAGTCCTGAGAGTGCCCTGCAGTGTGGGGAGGGGGTGCGTAGGGGCCAATTTCACTGGTCTTCACGTCTCTGAGCTCCTCCTGGGGTGGGTTGGGGGTGCCCCTGGGTGGGGTGGGGGAGCTGGGTAGAAGCATTGCCCCAGGTGGGGCCTCAGCACAGCCCAGGGGTCACGTGCACAGGCAGGGGCTGCTGTGTGTGTGACCTTGGGCAAGGTACCTGCCTCTGAGTTTACTTTGTCATCTGTAAATTGGGGACAATAATTTCTACCTCAGGGGATGTCATACATGTGGTAACAGGTAAGATCTCATTTCACACAGTCAAGTTTAAGTCAAATTAAATCTGACCACAGGGCAGGAGGGAATCAGGCCCCGGCCATCAAGGGCTGTCCTCTCCAAACCCTGCCACAGGGGCCTGGCATGGCTCCCAGCTTCGGGACCATTCTCTGGTCCACATGGTCACCACGGAGATATCCTTTGCCATTCCTGTGATCTCCTGGAGTCCTGTGGTTTCCGTGGCACTCTTGGGGTCAGGGTCTGGCCTCTCTATGGGCACCTTGGCCATCTCCTTTCTAGGGTTCTATGGGTCATGGACTCTGGGACCTCACTCCCCAGAGAACATGGGGGGCTCTGTCCTTCCTTGGCTCTGGGGACCTTTTCTTTCCTCTCCCCACTTGGAGGCATGTACCTCTTCCCACCCCTCAAGGACTCCCAGCAAAATCTCCCCCACGTGTTTGGGCCTTACAGAAAAAGACTGAAGATTTGGGGAAACTTCAGCTTTGGCCCCTAGAGGCAGAGAGCCAGGGCTGGCTGCCCTTCTGGACCAGGAGAGCCAGAAATCCAGGAGGGCAAGTCCAGCTGACCTTCCTTTAGAGACCCTGCCCTGTGGGGTCGTGCAGAGCAGTGTGTGCTTGCTTAGCACTGAGCTCCCAGGGGCTTGGGGCACAGAGTCCTGGTGGCTGCCAACCTCAGCCCCCAAAGGGGACCGAGGCCAGAGGTGAGACCTGCATGGGAGGCCAGGCTCTCCTTCCTGCCACTTCTGACCCAGAGTTTCTCATAGCAGCCACAGGCATTGGTCACAGTCTCTGTGGGTCTTTACAGCTGCCAACACCACCCCGCACTGTGCCCCAGGAGGCCAGAGGTGAGACCTGCATGGGAGGCCAGGCTCTCCTTCCTGCCACTCCGACCCAGAGTTTCTCATAGCAGCCACAGGCATTGGTCACAGTCTCTGTGGGTCTTTAGAGCTGCTGCCAACACCGCCCCTCCACTGTGACCCAGGCCCTGGGGGCACTTACTGCTCCAGCCCCCGCACTGTGCCCCAGGTCCTTGGGAGCTGATTGGGCCACCCCCTCTTCCTAGTGGACTCTTCCTGTCCCTAGGGGAAGAGGTGGGGGGCCAGCACTTACCGCCGCCTCTCACGAACCCAGAACCACACCGGGCGCTTCTGCCCAGGATTTTATTTCATCCTCCAATAACCTGGGGCATAGGGACCACTGTAATACCCACTTCCTAGGCCAGGAGGCAGAGGCTCAGAGCACCCTGCTGGTCCCAGTGTCCCACGGCTGGTCACTTAAATTGAGCCAGGATTAACATTCTGGTCTTGGAACCTCCTGTTCTCTTCCCAGCTGACAAGGAAACTTCACCATCTCTGATTAAGAAAGACCTTGAATTATATTTCTTCTGGTCACATAGAAGGTAATACCTAGTTAAATACAGAGATTTGAGAAAATACAGAGAGAAGGAAAAACATGAATTGCTGCCTCCGCAGAGATCAAACATGCATATTCTCACGCCAGTGGCTCTCCGACTGCATTAGAGTCACCTGGAGGGCTTGTTAAAGACGGGTTTCCTGGCCTCATCTCCAAAGTGCTGGAGCCAGTAGATCTGGGGTGAGGCTAAGAATGTGCATTTCTAACGAGTTCCCTGGTGCTGCTGGTGCTGCTCATCCAAGGACCCCACCTCAGGACAGCTGCTTAGAGCAGGGCTCCAGCCTCAGCACTGGTGACATTTCGGGCCAGATAGTTCTCTGTTGTGGGGCGCTCTACGGTCTTCTGCATTGTAGGCTGGTTAGCAGCGTTCCTGGCCTCTACCCACTAATGCCAGGAGCACCACCCCCTGAATGGTGGCAACCAAAAATGTCTCCAGACATTGCCAAATGTCCCCTGGGGGGCAAAATTGTCTCCAGTGAGAACGCCTGTTCTATTCTTGTTTTCTGTGTCCATTTATATTTGTACAGAGAGACACTCCTCTGACAAACACACACTTGCACACACACACACACATGCACACACAGACACACACTCACACATCTGCACACAGACACAAATGCACACACACACGCACACATACATTCACACACAAACACACACACACATGCACACACAGACACACAGTCACACATCTGCACACAGACACAAATGCACACACACACGCACACATACATTCACACACAAACACACACACACATGCACACACAGACACACAGTCACACATCTGCACACAGACACAAATGCACACACACACGCACACATACATTCACACACAGACACACACACACACGCACACACAATCACACATGCCCACACGCAGACACATATGTGCACACAC
>NW_007731601.1:47083-49945 GCF_000696425.1 Galeopterus variegatus
TGCACACAGACACAAATGCACACACACACGCACACATACATTCACACACAGACACACACACATGCACACACAATCACACATGCCCACACGCAGACACATATGTGCACACACACACACACATGCACACACACTCTCACAGACCCACACACATTCACATTTTTCCTTTTCCTCAAGAATAACAGCAAACTATAAATACAGTTTTATAACTTGCTCTTTTCCACCTAACAACACATCGCCAATTAACTCAGCAATTAACTCTGTTGGCAGCAAAGAGAAGCAGATTTTCTGCACAGATGATGCAGGAAGTGTCACTTCGAGCCTGTCGCATGGCTCTGGGCCAGGACTCAGGCGATGGAGGGGCCTTTTAGACCCCACGTCCTCACTGTGGCACAGTTGCGGACAGGTGTGTCGGCGTCTCACAGAGCTGTCTCTGGCTTCCCAAAGTCTGGGCTTAACCTGTAAGAAAAATGAGCCATCTGGCAACATGCTTGTGAACTACAGTAGGGTGGCTGGGGACACAGGGCTGTTCCCTCTGGCCTTGCACCTTCTTCCAGCCTTAGTGGATTCCCGAGATGGACCAAGAGACCCAGAGCTTGTGCAGAGCGGGCAGTAGGCTTCCTGGCTGCCCCGTTGCCTGGGAGTGGCCGGGCAGTGACTGCGCTGGCCTGTGGCTGCTGCTGTTGTCAGGCAGGCAGGCTGTGGTCACACATCCACCATGATGGCCTGCAAGGTGGTTCCTGGACCTGTCACAGGTGCTGGCTTTTGCTGTCCTGGTTGTCCCCAAGGTCCTCCTGTCTGCCAGCCTCATGGCTTCATTGTCCCCCAAGCCAGGAACCTGCCCCTGCCCACCCCTCTGTGTGGGGCCTGCTCTTAGGGCTGCTCGCCAGTGCTGGGATTGCTGCTGGAAGCTTCTAGGCACAGGCCACGCAGGAGTGCGGGGACACCCCTTCCTCCCTCCTCCCGCCCCTGCTGTGGAGCTGCCAAACGGTTTGGGTGGAATTGATGCAGCGTCAGGGGTGGGCCCTGATCGGTCTAAACCAGTCCATGTTATCCCAGCCTCTGCTCTGTGGGGCTTTGTTATTTGGTGCTGGTTAGAGCTGACTTGGGAGATCTTTCGTGTCCCTCTTTCCAGCTGTGTGGTCAAGTTGTCACTTGAAATCAGCCATGGTGGGAATATTTAGTCCCCAGAAATTGGCAAATGCTACAAATTAGTCACCCTCATTCCTGAGAGCTGGCTTACCAGCACTCCACCGGCCACCTCCCACAAAGTCTGAGGGGCCAGGCAGTGCTGGCTGACACTGGTGGCTGTCCTATGGCCATAGTAGGCTGATGGTGGGACGGAGGGAGCACCGCGTCGGATGACAGTGTCTGATCACGCCTCGCCTCTGCACTTTTGTGTTGCCTTTTCCAATTTTCTTGAGAGCATTCTAAGTGACACAGCCTGGCAGCTGGGGGGAAGCTGAGGCCAGCCTGACACCAGGGCAGGATCTTCAGCCCCAGCCACTGGGGAGCAGCGAGAGCTTGCTTTTGTCAAAGAGCCACATTTTCTAGCCCGTGAGTGTTGCTAGTGGTCCTTCCCTCCTCCTGCCTCCTGAGGGGACTTCTGTCCTGACTGGGTCCATTTCTCTGTCTCCCCTGCCCTTTGAGACAACCCCTGTCTGTGTCAGGTCAGTGCCCGGCCTCTGCGATTCACAGTTAGGAGGACGGGAAAGAGAGTGGAGGAGAGGGTGGGAGCCGCCCTGGTGGGCTTGGGGGATTTCACGGGGGTGGAGTGGAGAGCTGAGTGGGGGAGGAAAGACAGAGAGAGACAGAGAGAGAGGCTGGGGACACTGACAGGCCACGAGAGCACAGGAGAGGCAACTGCACACAGCGTACCTGGAGTTCATCGGTCGTTGCCTGAGAACTATTAGTCGAGGATATCTGAGCCACTTCTGGAACAGTCTGGCCCTGCACTGAGCCTGGACTGGACAGTGTGTGTCTTGTCTTACCTTTGTCCCCACTGGTGTCCCAGCTGCTCAAACGGCCCAGGTATCTGGGGCAGAGGTGAGGCTGGATGAGTCTGAGCAGGATGTGGGCTTGTTTGCCTGAAATTTTCCCAGAAAAGACATGATGGGCCCAGCTAGTGAGGGAGCGATGATTCTACAGCTATGGAAACCAAAGTGCTTTTTTGTCCCCCCAGGACATTTCCTGATCCTACTTATGTGCTTTGGTCTCTTTTGTACCAAAGAACGCAGAGCAAGCAGCTTGCTCAGAGCCCTCAGGAGCTGGTTCTGGGCTTTAAAAAAGCCCTTTGCACCCGGGCCCCGCCGTGCCGCAGCAGCAGGATTCTCACGGGCCACGCCGGCCCTCCCGCTGCCCAGCGCTGAGGCTCGGGGGTCTCTGGGGGCTCTCCTGTCCGTAGCCCCTCAGCGGCGTCTGCTGAGCATCCTTCCCTTTGGAAACAAGGCCTTTGTTTGGCCACTAGGGCATCTCCTCGTCTGCTGAGCATCCTTCCCTTTGGAAACAAGGCCTTTGTTTGGCCACTAGGGCATCTCCTCTGCACTCTTGAGCTCTTTCCCTCTCCTGAGGGGCTGGGGGCTCACTTCTCCCCTTGAGGTCTCCCCCTGGGTCCTGTCTTGGCTCTCTTGTCTTCTACAGCTGCTTCCTCCGTGAGTTCACCTTTTCCATGGTTTCAGCGATCGTATCTCTCTGGAAAGTGTGTAGACAGCATTGGGAAACTGTGGGTCCTCCAGCACCCAAACTGTACGCCCCACAAGAAAACCAGACAGCAACTTGCCGCAGGGCTGGTGGGGAGGGATTCAGAGGCCCCGAGGAGCCCCTGGATCATAGAGTGGACATATGTTTAGCTTTGGTAGATAAAAC
>NW_007731601.1:50275-51163 GCF_000696425.1 Galeopterus variegatus
GAGGCCCCGAGGAGCCCCTGGATCATAGAGTGGACATATGTTTAGCTTTGGTAGATAAAACCAAATGGTTTTCCAAAGTGGGTGTATATAATGAGATTTTCTCTCTCCCTTCCCTCTTCCTCTCTCCCTTCTTTCTCTCTCTCTCCTTCCTTCCTTCCTTTGCAACCTAAGTAACAAACGGACAGAGTCTCTCTAAAAGAAAATATTTATTCGGGAACAGGGCATTGCACTGGGAGTACATGTGCCACAATAAACAATGTGCAAACTCAGGGAGGTAAAGGAAGACGGAGGGTATTAAAGGAAAAATGATAGAGGATCACACAATTGTTTTGGGATAATTATCGTTGGCTACAAGGATCAGTAACAAGGGTGATGCCAGTCCAAGTTTGGACAGGCAGTTGCTGGGCAGATGTCCTTGCAGAAGTATTTTTTTTTTNCCAGTCTCAGGTATTTCTGTTATAGCAACACAAAATGGACTAAAACAGAAAATTGGTACTGGGGAGTGGGGTGTTACTACACAGATACCTGCAAATGTGGATGCATCTTTGGAGCTGGGTAATGGGCAAAAGTTGGAGGAGTTTGGAGGACTTAGAAGAAGAGAAAAAGACGACGGAATGTATGGAATGTCTTAGAGACTCATCTGGTGGCGAGCAGAATGCTGATAGAAATGTGGACAGTAAAGGCCATGCAGATGATTGAGGTCTCAGATAGAAATGAGGAACTTACTGGGAATTGGACAAAAGATCACCCTTGCTACACCATAGCAAGGAACCTGGCTGCATTGTGTCCATGCACTTTGTGGAAGTTGGAACTTAAGAGTTGTGAAGCAGAGCATTTGGCAGAAGAAATTTCTAAGCAGCAAAGCATTAGGGAAGCTGCATGACCACT
>NW_007731601.1:51963-58896 GCF_000696425.1 Galeopterus variegatus
GTGTCCATGCACTTTGTGGAAGTTGGAACTTAAGAGTTGTGAAGCAGAGCATTTGGCAGAAGAAATTTCTAAGCAGCAAAGCATTAGGGAAGCTGCATGACCACTTCTAACAGCCTACTTTGAGTAATGGCAGCAAAGGCATAGCATAAAGTCAGAATTTAAAAGGGAAGCAGAGCGTAAAGATTTGGAAACCTTGCGGCCTGGCCATGCGGTAAAGAAGCAAAGAGCTGCGAACAATGCAAGGGTGAAGCAGATAAACTGGTTGCTAAAGCCATTATCTTGGTGGTGAGGCAGCCAGATGCTAATAGCAGAGAAAATGAGAGGAAAGCCCTGCAGGCATTTCAGAAGTTTGGAAGGGTGCCCCACCCATCACAGACCCTGAGGCCTAGAAAGACTGAGTTATCCTGGAGGACAGACCTGGGGTGCAGCTGCCCTCGGGAACCAGCTCCCTGCATCCCAGCTGCTCCGGCTAGAGCAGCCCCAATTGTGGTTTGTGCAGCAGGCCCGGAGAGTAGAGGCCCCAAACCCCAGTGGCGTCCACGTTGTGTTAAGTCTGCAGGCTGGCAGGATGTGAGGTCAGTGGAGGCGTGGCAGCCTCCACCCAGATTCCAGAGGATGTATGGAAAAGTCTGGGGGCCCAGGAAGAGATCTGTCACAGGGGTGGAGTCACTGCAGACAGCCTTCACTAGAGCAATGCCGGGCAGAAATGTGGGGTCAGAGTTGCAGCAGAGAACCCCCAACAGTGCCATGCCTAGTGGAGCCATGAGAGTGGGACCCGCCATGGAGACCCCAGACCTGTGGAGCTACCAGAGTGGAACACCAGCCTGGGAGAGGTGATGTGTGGCCTGAGACCAGTAAAGCCATAGAAGCGGAGCTGCCCAAGGACTTGGAGACCCAACCCCCACACCAGTGTGCAGATGGAGTCGAACATGGAATCAAGGTACCTGATTCTCCAGCCTTTAGATTTAATGCCTGCCCTGCTGGGCTTCAGACTTGCTTGGGACCTATTTTTCCTTTCTTTTGGCCAATTTCTCCCTTTTGGAATGGGAACGTGTACCCAATGCCTATTCCACCATTGTATCTTGGCAGTAGATAAATTTGGTTTTGTTTTTCAGGTTCACAGCTGGAAGGACTTTTGCTTTTGGTCTTAGATGAGACTTTGGACTTTGGACAAGTTGGTGCTGGAGCAAGCTAAGACTTTTGGGACTGTTGGGATAGAATGATAGTATTTTGTATGTAAGAGTGACATGAGTTTTGGGGGGCCAGGGGCACATAAGTTTGGATGTGTTGTCCCCTCCAAAACTCATGTGGAAATCTGATCTCCAATGTGGCAGTGTTGGAAACTGATTGAGTTATGGGGGCGGATCCCTCATGAACGGATTCATGCTCTCCCTGGGGGGGGGGGCATTAATGAGTGAGTTCTCGCTCTATTAGTTCCTGCAAGAGCTGGTTGTTTAAAAGACCCTGGCACCTCCTCTCTCTCTCTTGCTTCCTCACCATGTGATCTGCTTATACCTGCCAGCTGCCTGCCACTTTTCCACCATGAGTAGAAGCAGCCTGAGGCCCATGCCAGATGCAGCTGTCCCAGAATCATAAGCCAAATAAACCTCTTTCCTTTATAAATTACCTGGTCTCAGGTAATTCTGTTATAGCAACACAAAACGGACTAAAACAAGAACATTCCCCTTCATGGCCTTTCCCTGGCTCTATTTGCCAGGTTTTTTTGTTTTGTTTTGTTTTGTTTTAATACATGCAACTCCATTTTGATTCTGAAAACTTTCACACTTTCTTTCTTCCCCAATTTGTATATCATGTTTTCATCTTCATGACTTTCAAAGTTAATAGGGAAATTTAGGCCATTCACATTTATTGTGGCAATTGGCATATTTGTTTTTATCCATTCCATCTTATGTTTACTGCTTGTATTAGTGATGCTTCAGTGACAAGTCACAGAAATCACCCAGTTTAAGTACAGAGAGATTCAGACAAGAATTCAATGCTTATGAAGTTGTTGGGATAGCTGGAGGAGCCACTTTTGGGCTGAGCTTTCAGGAGTGACTATCTGAGTCACACCACAGAACTGGCCCTGGAAGGGAGCTGCTATTTCTGGTACAACCAGGAAGCTGGGGACTCAGCCCGCCACAACCCCAGACACTGGCCCAGGGCCACACCACCCCTGTTGGACACAGAGGTCAGGATGCAGCTGCCATGAGACTGTGGGCTCCAGGACTGCATGGCCTGGCCAAGTTCATCCCAGCAGACAATGCTCTACACAGTCTCTGCCCGGGGACCTCAACCCCACCACTGCCATCCACACTTGCATCTTAAATAACCTTACCTAAACCTCCAATTCCCTCTTACTGTATGCAACTTAAATATGCAAAATACCCCACCCCTAACATTTAACTTGTCTGCTGTGCTTGCACGGCCCCAAAAGACAACTTCGGAACGCTCTTACTTCCCCTCTCGCTCTTTTGCCACTGCCCTCTACTCAATGGCTGAGTTTGGCAGACACATTAAGAATTTTTAGTTCCAGTCTTGGGCTATTTATTATGAAGTTTTCTCTTATAATATGTTTCCTGCATTGTGATAATCCCTCCTTAATAATTCCACCGTATTTCTCAAGCACACTATCATCCATTGAAACATAACTATAAACAAGCTCTTTTGCTCACTGCTGTTTCTTGTATTCTCTGTCTTCCACTCTTCTGAGACTTGTGTCCCAATTTGATTGTCAACTTGTTAGTGTTTTCTGGTCTGTTTCCCTTGGTTTCTCATCCTGATCTGCCACCTTTTCTCATTAGTCCACAGATTTGTTCCCTCTCTTCTCACTCCCAGGGATGCTGTCGTGCAGAGCCTCCCTGCCTGCAAGCTCCTAAGACATTTGATTCCTGCAGTTTGGATGTCTCCCTGGGCTGAGTCTAGGTGTGTATTTTTTATTCATCTCTCCTGCCTGGAGCCCTTTCAAATATCAAGATTCATGTCTCTCTTCTACTCTGTTATTTCTTAAATTATCATATCTCCTTTTGTTCATTTCCCTCCTTTTAGAAACTCAATTACCCACAATTTAGCCTCCTAGATCTGATTCCCCAGCCTCTTATCTTTTTATTCATGCTTTTATTTCTTTGTGTTTTTGCTCTGTGCTGTGAGCACGCTCTTCCGTCTGATCTTCCAGAATGTAGCTTTTGTTCTTCAGAGGACCTTTCCTTTTTACACTCCTCTATTGAATTTTTAATTGTGGAAATTGTGTGTTTGTGTGTGTGTGTCATGTTCTCGAAAGCCTTCTTTCTGTGCATTTTATGAATCCCCCGAAGGTTCTCGTTTGTATCATAGAGGCCTCTTCCCTCCTTGCTGAGAGCGGAGGGCCCTGTATGTGGGATCCGAACCCTCGGGCGGGAGCGCCGCCACGCTTCCCAAGCGGCGCACTATCCAGTGCGCCACCGGGCCGGCCCCCTCTATTGAATTTTTAATTGTGGAAATTGTGTGTGTGTGTGTGTGTGTGTGTGTCATGTTCTCGAAAGCCTTCTTTCTGTGCATTTTATGAATCCCCCGAAGGTTCTCGTTTGTATCATAGAGGCCTCTTCCCTCCTTGCTGAGAGCGGAGGGCCCTGGTCCTGCTGGGTTGTCACTTTTCTTTGTCTGCCCAAAGAAGCATCTGTTCCCTTGGCATCTGTGCAGGCCGAGGGGTGGGAGTCTCAAGGCTGGCTCAAACCTGCAGGGGTGGAAGCAAGGGCTGGTGGTAACACTCCTGGCCAAACTGGGACCCTTCACTGAGATGTGCTGTGGGAGAGCAATTTGTGCTCTGGGGTCTTGACAGCGGGAACAGAAGGGCAGTGGCAAAAGCTATACAGACCCCTCAATACCCATATCAGATGTGGCTAAGTTGGTTAATGAGAAAGGACCGGGGGCTGCAGAGGGCAGTGAAGAGGGAGCTTTGCTAAGAGAGGAAGATCAGGGCCCAATGGAGCAGTGCGTCCTCTACATGAGAGGAACAGCCAAATGGATATGTGGTGACCAGACATACTGTGGCAAGGACAGTGCTCAGCTTGTTCACTAAACTTGGCTCGTTTCCTTCCTGGCACACAGCTAAACTACATTTCCCAGCTTCCCCTGCAGCTGGGTGGGACCCAGTGACCACGTGACCTGTTCTG
This sequence comes from Galeopterus variegatus, assembly GCF_000696425.1. Lineage (NCBI taxonomy): Eukaryota > Metazoa > Chordata > Mammalia > Dermoptera > Cynocephalidae > Galeopterus > Galeopterus variegatus. The sequence goes on from NW_007731601.1 coordinate 56,115, forward strand.
GCCGATCAAATGTGAGCAGAAGGCACATGCACTATTCCATGGCTTCCCTGTGTGCAGTGACCTGCGAGGCCATATGTTGAGGATGGCAGAGCTCTGCGATGGAGGATCTTAGAGTTCCAAGTCATCACCTGTAGGAGAACCACATAGGAGAAGCACCCAACCAGGAACATCACACTGGACTCCCATGAGCAAGAGAAAAACTTGTTGTGTTAAGCTACAGAGGTTTGGGGTGTGTTTGTTATAGGAGCTAGCCTATGCTGACATAGAAGACTTCCTTGGAAGTCCCCTGGCAGACCTGTCCACACAGATCATTGACCGGAACTAGGCTGCATGGTCTCCCTTGAGTCATGCAGGAGAGTTGGTGTCTGAACAGCATCAAGGTTCTGCTAGCGAGGAAGAAGGTGGGAATCGCTTTGGGGCAGGCCACCCCCAGCAACTGCTGCATTAGTGAGGCTAAACAGCTTTTTATATATTTATTTATTGGCTAATTCCACATGTTTTGTCAATTGTCTCTTTACATCTTTTGCCTATTTGTATATCATGTTTTTCATCTTCATGTTTTTCAGACCAACAAATTGTAATATCTTCTGATGTATTAGGAATTGTAATGCACATGTCATTATTTTTGTCTACCCAGCATCTGGATCCCCTTCCCATGTTTGGGGTATCCCCTGACTGAAATGTCAGGGGCTCACTTTCCCAGCCTCCCTTGCAGCTAGGATGCAGGCCCATGATCAAGGCTCTGTCATTCAGCAGCTCTTGTCTCAGAAATGAAATTGTAGGCTAATGATCAGAGGTAGCAGAAACTGTGCAAACTTTATTCTGGAGAAGGTGGAAACAGTGCAGCCAAGCTGTGGCAGTGCCCAGTGCCCAACAAGGTGGGAAGCCATGGTGTCTTTACCAGACCAGCTCTAGTGCAATCGCTGCTCCTGTCTGGGAGGCCTGCAAGTCAGGTTCTCCAGCCCTTCCAGAAAGTCTGTGTGGTACTCAATATCCAACCCTTTTCTACTTACATCAGCTAAGGTCAGTTTTGGTTGCTTGCAGCAAAACCTGTAATATTAATCCTTTATATTATCTGTTACAAATCTTTTTTCCAGTTGTCATTTGTCTTTCAACATTATATAATAGCTTTCCTGTAGGGAAGTTTTAGATCCGATGTGGTCAAATAGATCAACCATTTAGTTATTTCTGATTTCCAGGTCATGTTCAGAAAAGCCTTCCATAATCCAAGATTATAAAAATATTCATCCATATATTAAGTTATTATTTGATTCAAATATTTATTTTTAAATATTTTTAAAAACATATATGTAGTTAAAAAAATTCAAACCTAAAAATAAAAAAACCTTAGTACTCTGCACTATTTCTCTGACTCCTGAAACCCCCCTCCAGCCGCAACCACTTTCAGCTTTTTAACAGATGTTTCCTCTTTTCTTAACCTCCATTTCTAAATGCAGTGGTTTATACTGTTAATTCTTGATTTTCAGTTTCAGATCTATCTCTTCACTTACTTCCACGAAAAATGAGGTTTTGCTTTCTTGCCATCTACACTTCTATTATCTGTCACTCCCCAGCCCCTTTTTAATATGTAGGCCCCCTCTGTTTTTTCCCTTTTTTTGGTGGCTGTTGCAAATGTGTTGAAGAAACTGCTGGTTTGTCCTACAGTGTCCTGCAGTCTAGATTTCTCTGGCTGCATCCCCTTGGTGTTGCAAAACATGCTCCTCTGTCGCCTGTATTTCTTATAATTTGGGAGTTGGACCTAGAGCAGGGGTTGGCAAGCTTTTCTGTGTAGTTTTGCTTTTGGGGGGGTATGGCTGGCTGGTACAGGAATCGAACCCTCAGCACCACGCTCTAACCAAGTGGGCTAACCAGCCAGCCTTGGCAAACTTTTCTGTGAAGAGCCTGCGTAACTATTTGAGGATTTGTAGGCCTAATGATCTCTGTGGCAATTTCTCTAGTCTAAGTTCTGTAACAAAAGCAGCCAGAGATGATACATAAATGACTGAGCAGGGACCTGTTCCCATAAAACATGATTTGGGGCCTGGTGTGCAGACCCCTGAGCAGAGGTTTGATCAGGCTCAGGTTTGATGGGGGCACTTTACTGGTGATGCCATGTTCTTCCATTCGGGGGCNTCTCCCCTTTGCGAATTTTTCTTTACCCTTTTCTTGGAATAAAACAAACACCAGAACCCAATAGGTTTTTTGTGACTTTCTTAGAATGTTCAGGAAATTTCCCCCAAGAGTCGGGGAGGGGGAGGAGACTGGACGTTCTGTGCCGTGGTTGGACCCACTCGCTTCTTTACGGTGGGCAGAGGCAGGCTGGGGGGCTCATGGCGCCCGGTGGGAGCTCCCCGGTTCCTCCGCTTTCCTGGGTCCTTTTTCCTACACGTGCTTTTTAGTGCCTCGGCCCCGCCCCCGGGGACGCACCGTCCTCAGGTATAATCCTGCCCTCCTGTTCCTTTTAGCACTTGCCCTTAGCATCCGCTAGATGGCGCACCCCGCCACTCAGTTCCTCCGGCTCTGCCTTGGGTGGTGCCGGGGAGGGGGCCAGGGGCAGGCTCCAGCCTCTGTTTCTACTGACATAGGGGGTGGGGGTGCAGGGCTAGGTCTGATGGAGACGGGAAGAGGTGTGGGAGCCCAATGCAGTTCACACACTGGGGATAACGGGGTGTCGGCCTCAGACTCCTGGCTCCTCTTTGGCTGAGGCTTTAAGAAAACAGATGCCAGCAAGTCCCACATCTGGAGGAGAAAGGGCTTCCCGGGTGACCACCCCCTCCAACCT
>NW_007731601.1:59606-91443 GCF_000696425.1 Galeopterus variegatus
GGGATAACGGGGTGTCGGCCTCAGACTCCTGGCTCCTCTTTGGCTGAGGCTTTAAGAAAACAGATGCCAGCAAGTCCCACATCTGGAGGAGAAAGGGCTTCCCGGGTGACCACCCCCTCCAACCTCTCAGAGAGGTGGAGCTGGGATTTGAGAGCGGAGGGTGTCCTGCAAGTTTCCTACCCCTCACCTCAAGTCAGTAAGGAGAGGCATTGTCAGCTGCTCAGAGAACTTGATCTGTGTCCCTGGCAGCTCGGGGGACACGCTGGGTGGTGACTGACATGCACCAGAGACAGTGAAATGGTGACTGATTCGTGAGTCTCTGCCTGAGGCGGCAGAAGAGAGGGCTGTGGTTTAGGAAGTATGTGCCTCTTCCGGTGGCTGCTGTTGGTGTCCTGACCAGATCCCCTTTCCCGGGCACCCTGCCCCCTTCTCTGGAGAAGCGTCCTCTGCTGCCCAAGCTGCATGGCTGGCAGGTTCTGGGTACAACCCATAGCCAATGGCTAACTGACATGGGTGTACAAAAGACTGTCCCCTCACTATTGTTGATGTCCCAGAGCCCCCTACAGATCTGGCCAGGGCTAGATGTGCCCTGAGACCATGCCCTTACTGAGATGTTTCTCCTTTCTTGTGCTGCTGCCCTCACCCCTGGGGGCTGGGCCTGACGAGCCCTCCCCTAGTAAGTCCCCGTCCTGGACTTGCTTCCAGACAACTGAGGGCAGGGAGCACCAGGAGCGACCCTGAGGATGGGATGCTGCAGTGGACGCCTCGCTGGTGACTGGTGATGAGGGGCCTGTCACTCGTGGTCCCTGGCACAAGGTGGCAGGGCAGGTGCTCGGGCTTCCACCTGTGGTGACCTGGGACAGGACTCGGGAGCTCAGGCACCTGCTCCAACAGTCTCACTGTGTTTGAGAGACAGTGGGAGAAACAGGCATTATGAGGGCCGTGGAACGGGGAGGATGCAGCTAAACACCAATGACACTCCATCTCACTGTGTTTGAGAGACAGTGGGAGAAACAGGCATTATGAGGGCCGTGGAACGGGGAGGCTGCAGCTCAACACCACTGACACTCCGAAGAGAGAAAGTGACAAGTTCAGGGTCATGGGTCACCAATTTAAAGCAAAGGCAGAAGGATTCCTTGGCAGCGTTTAAGGAAACCCCTCCCTTCTACAGCCAGAGGGCAGGCGGCTGAAGACAAGGCTCAGGGCTGAAGCATGAGAACTTCACAGAAGGCTGCGTCCCCCGCCCAGGGAAGCCTCCCCTCCAAAGTCAGGGCCCCGATGGCGAGGGTCGGGTCCCTTAGACCTGAGATGAAATTGAGGACCTTGAAGCCCCAGGTTCTCCTGTCCCCGCTGGCCTGCAGAAGTGGCCCATCCCGGCTGTTGGAAGACAGAGGCACCCCCCTTGCTTAAAGACCACACAGAAACTTCCGGTAAGGAAAGGCACCTTCTGGACAAGGCTTCCACTCTTCAGGGTCTTTCCCCACCTCCCCTCTTGGCTGCCAAACTCAAATCTGGGGTCACATCTCAGCATGACCCTACTAGGGAAATGCTTTGCCTGCTAAGGGGCACAAGGAGTTCACCGCACCAGGAGCTGCAGGAAGAAGCCAAAAGGTAGAATATTCCCAGGGGTGGATGCTGAAGGTTCTGGATCAAGGGAGGCTGCCTAGAAGCCGGGTATTGGAGAGCTCATCAGCATGGGAAGCCTCTCAGATCAACACCCAGAGAGGCTGGGGACGTAGTTCTGATACGTTGCTGGGAGAGTTCTTGGAAGCGTGGAAAAAGTGACAGTGCAGTCAGGGAAGGAGGTGTCAGATGGCCACGGGAGCAGCTGTGCAAAGGTTTGGTGGGGAAGGCGGCTACAAGGGGTCTTCTGTGGCAGGCTGTGAAGTCCATCGGCTGAATAAGCTTCCTGGGAGGGCCCAGCTCTTTGCCAAGATGCTAAGGAATGGCCTGGAAGGAGACATCAGTGTTGAGCTGTCGCTGGTGGGCTGGCGGGGAGTTGCTGCGGCCGAGCTGAGCCCCTCATAGCCACGGGAACGATAGGATTCCTGAAGAGCAGAGGCCAGAGCACAGCACTTGGCTGTCACAAGCAAAGTGGGTGTAAGGACCAGGTGGACAGCAAGGTCGGGAGGGCAGCCAGGGGACCTGATCTGCAGGGACTTACGGAGATGGCTACTGGGACGTGGCATCTCCAGGGGCAAGATATTCGGGCAACCAGCAAGAGGGTTGTTTAATGCAAATAATCATAAGTGCTCAAGAATGGATTAGCAGAGGCTGAAGTCAGATGTCCCAGTGCAGAGTCATGATCCCTCTCCCAGTTTCCAAACCTGAACCTGTTCTCAAACTCAGAATCCACCAACCGAGGGAGGGGCGGGTCCCCTGAGGAAGGACCTGCATGGCAAGCGTTCACAGTCTGAGTGCCCTGAGGACAGGGCTGGGGCTGCTGTGGGAAAACACCGTACACCGGGGGGTTTACATACAGACATTTATGTGTTCTCAAACTCAGAATCCACCAACCGAGGGAGGGGCGGGTCCCCTGAGGAAGGACCTGCAGTAGCATGGCAAGCGTTCGCAGTCTGAGTCCCCAGCCCTGTCCTCAGGGCACTGTGTTAGTTTCCTGGGGCTGCTGTGGGAAAACACCGTACACCGGGGGGCTTACATACAGACATTTATAGTCTCACAGTTCTGGAGGCTGGAAGTCCAAGATCAAGGTGTCAGCCGGGTTGGATCCTTTTGAGGGCTCTGAGGGAAAACCTGTTCCCTGCCTCTCCATGAGCTTCTGGCTGTTTCCTGGCAATCACTGGTGTTCCTTGGTTTATAGATGCGTCACCCTGATCTCTGCCATCATCTTCCCATGGCATTCTCCCCACGTTCTTGTCTGTCTCTGTCCCAGTGTCCCCTTTTTATAAGGACACAGTTGTCTTGGATTAGGGCCCATCTGAATGACCTTAGCTTGATCATCTGCAATGACCTTATTTCCAAATTAGGTCACATTCACAGGTGCTGGGGGTTAGGACTTCAACATCTTCCAGGGGCAGGTGGGCAGGGGGCTTACACAGTTCAACCCATCACAGGGAACTTTAGCCACTTACTCTGGTAACCACACCTGGGGCAGGGGACGTGTCAAGTCTAGTCCTCTGGGAAGTGGATAGAGGGAGTTAGACGTGTAAGTGAGCTATGGGGGGTGACAGGAGTGAGCTGGGGAAGCCTTTGGGCTGTGATGAGGACCTGACAGGAGGAAGGAGGGTGGGAAAGAAGCAGGATTGGGCAGGAAAAGCCTCCGACTGCAGGGTAGCTCCCAGGGAGACTCGGCCAGCCCAGCAGGGCCTCCCACAAAGATTGCCCATCAGAGGTGTCCTGCACTGGGAAGAAAACGCCAGGCTCCACTTCTGCTGTGTGTAGTCACTGGCTGGGAGCTGCCAGGGGAGGACACAGCCTTGGCTCAAACACAGTGGCCCCACGGTGGAGGCTGTCAGCTCGCTGCTTCGTGGCAGGCTCTCTCTTAAAGGGGGAGCTGAATGGCACATCTCCGGGGCTGCCGCGAGCCCAGATCTTTTGAGGGCTATTGGATATAGGGTCCACATTGATACTGATACCCAGGGACCCGGGGGCTGCGATGTTATAGTAAAGACATATGGGGACCTGGGAATAAATGGAGTCCTGGCCTGGGTCCATCTCCCAATAGGCCTGTTGTGCTCAGAGACCTCTGGATGTCATTCTGCCACTTCCTGAGTGTGTAAATAGAATAGAAATACTTAGCAGCTGGCAGAACCTTCATGTTGGTTCCTTGACCTGCAGAGTAAGAGCTACTGTGTTAGGAAAGGCCCCATGAAACCGTCTCCTCCCACTGCCCCAACCCAGCCATGATAGTAAATCAAAATCAATGTTGCTCTTCTGGAAGAAGGACAGAGATCCGTGCCATCTTCAGAGACTTGAGGATGCAGGAGAAGGGGACTTTCTCACAGCTCTGTTGAACTCACAAGTCCGGCTCCTGCAAAAACCATATGGATCACGGCAGATGACAGTGGATAACCACAAACTCAACTGAGTAGTAGCCCGGCTTCTGTGAAGGATGGGGTGTCTTTGCCAGAGCTGGTTAATATCATCTTGGATAAATGCGAGTTGGCTATTGATCTGGACGACATAGACATTCATGGCCTTATTCCAGGGCTATGTTCACTTTCCTGCTCTCAATTGCAATGTAATCTGAAGGGACCCAGCCCACCTGGAACAGCCTATGGACACCGCACTGGTCAGCTCTAGCAGCAGCATCATGTCAGCCAGACCCACAGAGCAAGGAGTAGCAGGGACATTGGAAGCTTTGGTAGTATGGGTGCTCCAGAGAGTGGGAGGTAAACTGGAAAGGTCAGGGGCTTGCCGCACAGGGCAAGTCTTAAAGGGCCCAGTGGGCTGGTGCATCGGGCCACCTCCTCTAGGGCAAAGGGCAGGTTATTGCACCCTGTACCTGCCACCACCAGGAAAGAAGCACAATTTCTGGTGGGCCTCTTTGGGTTTGGGAGCAGCTTATTCAGCACTTGGAAATACTGCTTTGGCCCCTTTATTGGGTGACAGAGAAGGGCTGCTAGTTTGGAGCTGCAGTCATATGAGCAACCATGTTTGGGACATATGATTCCCCAGACCCTGTGGTACTAGAGGGATCTCTAGTAGAAAAGGTCACCATGTGGAGTCTCTGGCAAGCTCCAATAGGAAAGCCACAGTGCAGATCCTGAGGGTGCTGGAACGAGGCCATGCCATCTGCAGCACAGAAGGACTCCTGGCATGCCCCTGGGCATCTGACCAGGGGACATTGAATGACCAAGTGGTCACACCTTTTCATCATGAGCCAATAAACCACCCACCAAATCATAAGGCCAGGCATCCACCATAAGACAGAAGTGGCTCTTCAGGGATGGGGTTCACAAGGGTTCCAATGGCTGCACGAACAGGTGGTCCAGATCCCATGCCACCGACCATGGTTGCACGAGGTCTCTCCTCTGCTCACACCTCATGGGGGTGTCCCTATGCCTGGGCAAGCTATGCTGATGTCTCACATCAGCTTGGCATGTTGGTGTGAGCTGAAAATGAACTGCTGCTGCCCCACACCCCGTGCCAGTGGTCCTGAAAGACAGCGGGCGCAGCTCCAGGCAGTGCACAGGGTCATCTGCTTTGTGTAAGGGGAGAGGTGGTCTGAGGTCAGGCTACACATGGGCTCACGGGCAGTGGCTTAGCTGGTTTGATGGAAGCCTAGAAGGACAGGATTGGAAGTTTGGGAATGAGGAAGGCTGGGGAAAAGGCATGTGTGGGCCTATGGGCGGCATGAGGTATGCAGACTTTGGTATCTCACATTAACATCAGGATGACCCGGCCAGCCTTTGTCCTTGGCTACCACAGTGTTTGGGCAATGGGCTCCTGAATGGAACCAGCGTGGTGGCAGGGACAGTGGCTGCTCACGGGCCAACTGCACACACTTCTACTCACTGAGGCTGACGCAGTGACTACCACTGCTGGAGTGCTGGCGTGAGTGGGACTGAAGCCGTGTTGGGATCTAAAACCACACGGGCTCTAAAAGATTTTTAAAGGACACGGTTTTTTTTCTTGGCATGCATTTCTCTGAGTTCCTTCTTTTCCCATGGATGTCTGATATTTCGAACCTTGGTTAAGGGGCAAGATGACATTATGTGCATGAATGTAAAGTTGTTTCCCAGCCAGCCTGGAGCTGCAGACTTGCACGTACTATCCAGACCCTGGAAAACCAAGGAAGACAATACAGCTATGCGGATTCCACCTGCCAGCAGGATCATGCGATCCTATAAGAATGGGAGAGGAAACCAGACGGAGCCTTGGTGAAACCTTGCCCCTGGCTCCTTGCACTGAGTCGCCACAGCTCACGTGCCCCTCCCTCCTGCTTTTCATTTCCCGTGTTCCTTCCATTCCCTCAACACCCTCTTTACAAACCCCTCAGTAAATGTGAATCTTCGAGGCGGCTTTAGTCTGGTCATTCTCCTGCAGGTTTACTGGAGAGAGGGGTTAACCTAACAGCTCAGGTCACTGTTACCCTGAATAAAGCCGACTTCCATGTTCACCAACATTTGACGTTTGAGTGGTTTGTTTTTGACAGGGGAGCAGGCAGCTGGACCTGTGCCTGGTAACAAATTTTGGTGAAATGAGCCAGGAGCTGAGTGCCCTAGGGAGCCTAACCCCTCATTTCTGTGGGAGGGAGGCTGGGCCCACCCATGGGTGCCAGCTGCCTGTGGTAGGCCAGCCCCATGGCTGGTATTTGGGGGACTTTGCCTGATTTCCAGCAGCAGTGTTAACCACAAATTCCCCACCTTTTGGTTGGTGAAGGAAGGCAGCCTTGATGAGGGCTTTGACGAGCTCAGACCTGGTAAGTCCCTGGGAGCCCTCTTTCTACACCATTTGTTTGCTAAACGTACCATTTGGGGTGTGAGAAATGACTCAAAGATGTAAAAGCCAGCATTTTGTTTGTTTGAGAGAGCCCTGTCTGTTTGGGTTTGAGTAACTAAGTTTGTACCTTTTGGTTGTTAAAAACCTGATGGCCAAAAAGAAAATGGCTTTTTTTCCCCCTGAGTTTTTCCTGGCAAGCTTGAGAAACAGAAACTGATCCAGAAAGTTACAATTGGCTAAGTCTCTGGACAAAATTTGTCTATCTGTGCACACAGCTCTGCAAGTGTTAAAGCAGAAACTCCCAGTCCTAGCTCAATGTAAATATTTGAGAAGTTCACTCAAAACTTATGTGAAACTGAAACTGAAGAAAAAGAAATAGGGTAAAAGGTTTAAAATCAGACTGCTATGAGAAATGTATTCAGAATTATTAGCATGCATTTTTGACTGGATTTACTGGTCAAACAGGATTATATTTATCTCTACTAGAAGTTTTTAAAATTAAAATTATAAGCCCAGCCTAAAACAGAATGGTCTTTGATTATGTAAATTTTAGATAAATGAGGCTAATTTAATATTGTCGATGGGAAGGAACAAGGAAGTAGGAGAAGAGGAGACGTGAAGAAAGCTGTGGACGTGTAAACGTAGTGTGGTTAGGAAGGTTAAAAAGAAAAGAGGATAATTTTGTGTGAAAAAGCATTTTGTGTAGTGAATTTTTGTCCTAAAGCAAAATGACTGATTATTTAGGAAAGAGGAAGTACAGGACAAGGCAGAATTCTAAAGTATGTCGTGGAAAGTCTGAGTAAGTCATTATACTGGCTTGTGAAGGGTGAATTTATGAAAGAATTTTCATAGCTGTGTGATTAAGTTAGTTATAATTAGAAGGGAGTTATTTCTAAGTCTTTCTAAAGATTGAATTTTTTTTGGTAGCTGGCTGGTACAGGGATTCGAACCCTTGACCTTGGTATTATAACACTGTGCTCTAACCAACCAACTGAGCTAACTGGCCAGCCCAAGATTGAACTTTGATATTAAAAGGACACCAGTACAGGGCTAACCCCTCCTACTCCATGTTAGAACAAGGATTTTTTGAACTATTGATCTACTCTCAGAAAAGTTACAAGAAATTTTAATTTTTCTCTAAAGGCATCTGTGATCAGATTCATGGAAAAGTACTCTTAAATACAAGTTTCAAATAACTTTAAGATCAAGGACAAAATAAAAGTGTTTCAGCACTCTAATAAGAAATCTGATGGGTTCATAAAACTGCTAATTAAGATCAAGCAAAGCAAAAATTAATTACATGAAGTTAAATAACTGATAAAGACAAAGTTTTGGAACTTTCATTGTTGGTTCTTTACTTAAATGTTTTGCTTTCCAGATTCAAGAAAACTTTCTCTCTTAAGCTACCTTTAACTTACAGCAATTTGGTCAAAAGAATCCTTTTATGAACAAAATGGATACATTTGCTTTTTTCTCTCTTTGAAACCTCCAAAATTTGAAAACTGTTTGTGAGTATCCTTATGATTTTTATGGCAATATGGTTATTTGCATAAGTTCAATAAGAATTTGCTCTCTCTTTATAACAGGATACAATTGAAAACATTGGTTATGAAATAGCATGTCTCTTCTAAGTTCCTGACCCCACTTTATGTTGCCTTAATTTGGCCTAACTGGTGTTTCACCTTTCCCCCTGATGTGGGACATGAGGACCTGGGAATGAGCTTTCCTAGCACTGAAGAATCAGGACAAAGAAAAGTAAGACCTTTTCAATCAAGAAACTGATCATCAAAGCTTTTATGAGGAATGTTTTTATCAAAAAGGAGGGAATGGTGTCTTGGCTACACAAGCAGTTCTCGAAAAGTATTCACAGCCTTGAAGTGGGGTGGGGGAGCTCATGACTTGGATGAGACATCCTGTTCCGAAACAAAGGATTAATGTAAGTTTTTAAAGTTGATGATATACCAATCAACGTATAGCTTGCTAAGTCTGAATAAGTACCTGCTGTCAATCAACTGCTAAGACAACAGAAAAACAAATGCCCTTGGTTCCTCCGCTACTCCAGCCAGGTACCAAAAGCTATGTCCTCCATCATGTCAAATATTTCTGTTCCAAATTAACCCTATCTTTGCCCTGGTTCAGCTCGAAGCAGTAAGATGAGTCATCTGTCCTGTTCCGTAGAAATGGAAGCAACTATCGACAGTGGGGAAGGTGTTGTATCACCACCTCTGAATGTCTGACCTGTCAACAACTGAGACCAACTCTGAGCTCCCAGTATGGTACCATCCCCTTGGTACCATGCCACTTGGTAGCAAGTTGATTTCACTGGACCCCTTCCATCTTAGGAAGGGCAGCTGGTGATTCACCCCGATCCATTGACTTGATTCTGGGGATGGCTCGCATTTCCTACCTTTAGGGTCTTGGCCAACATCACTCCTTAAGGGCTCACCAAGTGGCTGATTCATTGACACAGGATCTTGAATAACGTCATCTATGATCACAAGGGATTCACTTTATGGGGAAGGCGGCATGGCAGTGGGCACATGATCGTGGGATCTGTTGGTCCTCCGGAAGATTGGAACAGCCAGAACTGCCAACCTGATAGAGCAGCGGAGTGGCCTCTTGGATCCACAGCTTCGAGGTGACACCCTCTCGCTGTCCTTCAGGGTGAGATTGCTCCTTAAACTAAGCAATCGTAAGGTGCTGTGTCCACTCCGGACAGCACGAGGGGTAGAAAGAGGAGCAGCTCCATTCACCGTTACTTTGGTGACCCACGTGGGGGAATCGGTGTCTCATGTCCCCGCATCTTCAGACTTTATGTGTCTAGAGGTCCTGATCCCTGAGAGGGCATGGCTTCCATAGGGGACATGGTAAGAGTCCCACTAAACTTAAAGCCACAGTTGCTGCCTGGCCATCAGGAGGAGTAGGAATATGCTATATAGTGGCGACAGGGAGGACCCGTCTGGCACTCAGGTGGTCCACTGAGGTGACTCTTGGTCTCCCTGTGCCCAGTTTTAACCATAAGTGGGCATACACAGCAACCATGGCCTGAGAAGGTCATGGTAACTAGGGTCTCAGACCCCTTGGGAATGAGAGTCTGGGTCACCCCGCCAAGCCAGACACCCGGCCCGACAGAGAGTAGAGGATGCCAAGGAGGTGAGGATCTGTTAAGGCCTCAGGGTCAACTGCAGCAATGAGGCCTCTAGTGTTTCCCACTAACCCGCCTCTTGGAAGCTTCCCCAGGAATTGTGACGGCCATCCTGAGAAGCTGCATCTGGATGGAGCAGACTTGATGCAAGAAGCAAGTGGAGCTGAGCGGCGCGGGGGGCAGACTGTGTAGACGCTTCGATGCCCCGTCCAGACCCTTCACCCGGCTGGTGTGTAGACGCGGCGGCAGCGGCGGCGGCGAGAGTGGCTGCTGGTGGCTCACAGTCTCCCTTCTCCTCTGCACACTGGAGCTCGGCTAATGGAGCTGCTTTTCCTGGGCAGTTACAACCCCTCCCCATCACGGTGGAGGCCCACAGCCAAGCGCTGATTAATAGAGGGTTGCAAAAGACGGGCTCTAGCCGGGACAGCTCCGCAGCGCAGTGTATTCTCGAGAGCCTTCTCCTTGGATCAGAACGACGCTGGACTTAGCCCGAGACCACGGCGCTGTCCGCTGTCCCCTCTTCTGCCTCCCTCACCTCCTTAGAGCTGTTCCTGTAGAGCGTTCCTGAATAAGTGATCTGTCTCCCAATCCAGAATGGGTGAGTCCACAGGGACAGAAAGCAGAGGAATGGTGCTGGGGCGAGGGGCTGGGGAATAGGGGGTGACCGCTAAATGGGTACCGGGTTTTCTTTCAGGTGATGAAAATGTTTTGGAACTTGGTAAAGGTGGAGGTTGTACAACATCGCGAATGTACTAAATGCCACCGAAACGTGTACTTTAAAATGGTTAATGTTCTCTCATGTGAATTTCACCTCAATTTAAAGAAATAATATAAGGAAAAAAAGAACATCCCCCTGATGACCGACACACACGCACAGGCACACACACACGCATGCACGTGCACACACGCACACGTGCACAACACACGCGCGCACACACGTGCACACACACGTGCACACACGCACACACACACGAGAACGCACACGCGCGCACGCACACACACGTACACACACGCGCACACACACGAGAACTCACACGCGCCCGCGCACGTGCACACACACGCACACGAGCACGCACACGCATGCACGCGAACACGCATGCACACGTACACACACGCACACACGCGCCCCTCCCCCCCCACTGTGAGCTTCCTGCTCGCAGCGGGGCTGAGCCTCGTCTTCAATGAATCGGAGAGTTGGGTTATTGCCTGGTCTGGGGCATAGTCATTACTGAAACAGAGCTGTTCGTGGATCTAGCAGTGAGGAGGTGACTTATCTAAGGTCACCGGCCTGCCTGAGATTCTTCTCTAAGGGGCAGGGAGAAAGGAGCCGACAGAGCGAGGACAAAGTGATGCCACCTGAGAGTGCCCCCCACGTGTCCCGCTCTTTCTCAGGACTGGCTGCGCTGGGGTAGCACGTTCCTAAAATCCTCTGCAGTTCTGGCGACAGCAACCTTACCCCCAACATAACGCTTACTCTCTTTCTTGTGAATACTAACCCAGCTAAGTCACTCACCTCTTTTTAAACCCCAGGTTTCTCTACAAAGCTTTCCTTCATTAACTGACAAGGATTCATCTCTCTGGAATCCAGAAGTTTCTCTCGGCCCTATGGGGAAGGGGAGATGGGATTGAGTGTGTTGGGAGGTGAGAAGCAAGAAGGGGTTTCAGGAAACCCCATCATGGTTCTGGGCCCAGGCAGATGTCACCTGCTCAAGGAGGCTCCCCTGGGCTCTCCATCTCCTGGCGCCACCTCCCCTGTCCATCATAACCCCCTGTTCCATTCCCTACATTTTTTCTGTCACACGATCATTCTGAAATTATCTCACTCAGATGCTTGTTGACTTATGTGTCTTCTGCTTCTGCACCGGGAGTCAGCCCCTCAAGGGCAGGGAGCTCCTGTTACTTTGTCGCCTCTGTGTCATTCTTACGCCCAGAACTGTCTGCCACACCGAGGCGCTCAGTGCGTTTACCGAGCAAATGAACAACGCCTTCTAGGTCAGTACGCGTTTATCCACCCCTCGCCTTTTGAAAAAAGTTTGAGGCAAAATACATATTACATAAAATTGACCAGTCTGGCCACCTTTAAGTGTACCGTCCAGTGGCATTAAGCACATTCACATTGTTCCGTAACCACCACCACCATCTACCTCCAGAACTTCCTTATCTTCCCAAATCGAAACTGAGTACCTGTTAAATTTAACTCTCCACCCCCAGCCCCTGGCACCCGCCGACCCACCTTTGGTCTCTGTCAGTTTGACTGCTCTGGGTATCTTTATGAGGGGACTCGTACAGAATCTGCCCTTTGGCGACTGGCTTATTTCCCTGACATAATGTCTTCAAGGCTCATCCATGTCGTAGCATGTGTCAGCATTTCCTTCCTTTTTAAGGCTGCCTAATATTCCATGGCATGGGTGGACCACGTTTCACCTCTTGCTTTTTAATGGCTGAGCAGTGTAGCTTCATTTATTTAAAAATTACTGATTGAGAGACATTTACATTTGCTTTCTCATTTTTCTATTTACTAATAATGTGGAAAAACCTACCCCTTGATATATTTTTTATATATTCATGCTATTATTTCTGTAGGGTACATTTCTAAAAGTGGGATGGCTGGGCCACAGGGTATAAGCATCTCAAACGTTTTTAGATACCACTAAATTGTTCTCCCAGAGGTTATAGCAATCCCTGTTTGCAGCTAAAGGGTTGGAGTGTGTCCTTCCTCCCACACTAAGTCTCTGTCCTCTAAAATTTTGTCAAGCCAGTGGATAAAATATGATTATCTTTTGTTTCAATTTGCGTTTCCTTAAGCATTATCAAGGTAGAACATACATTTGTTTCTTGATCATTTATATTTTTTATTTTGTGGATTTCCTATGTCTATCCTTTGGTTCTTTTCCCGTTTTTGTCTTATTTTTATTCTTTCTAGGGTGTTTCTACATATTCTGGTCATGATCCTTTACTGTAATTCAGATAGCTTTTCCTAATCTGTAGTTTGTTTTTTTCACTTTGTTTATAGTGTCTTTTGTTGAGCAGAAATACTACTTTCTAACGTAGTCACATGTATCAGTCTTTTCCTTTATGATGTGCTCTTCACATCTCGTTCAAGAAATCCTTGCCCTACTCAGAGATCGTAGCAGTTTCTCCTATATTTTCTTCTTATAAATGTTTTTGAATTTTCCTTTTCCTCTTTTCATATTCAGAACTTCTGTGTACCTTTGTTGTTGTTGTTATGGTGTTTCCTTAGGTTTGGTTTTCCAGGGGCAGATCCTGAGACAAGGATTTGGGTGCAAACAGGAAGAGGGAAGGGAAGGAAGTCAGACAAGGGGTGTCTTGATGAGCAGGTACCACGGTAGGCAGCCGGGACTCAGCCCACTGGGGACCTGGGCAGATGGTGAACACACCCCATAATCATCCCTCCTGGGGGCCAGGAAGTGATGGTGCCTTCAGCTCCTGCCTATCACCTCCTGGGCACCATTCCTGGGGCATTAACTCCCTGGCTCTTCCAGCTTCTGTTCTTGCAGGGCGAGGGGAAGCCCTGGGGTCTCAGAGGGTCGTGGGTGTTTGCAGAGGACACCTTTGTATGTGCTGGGTTGGGGGTGTATGGGCGAGTGGCCAGGGCACCCTTGTATCCGCTGCAATATGAGCCTGGAACCTACATTAATTTTGTTCCAAATGGACAACCAGTTTATTTTATCCATCCATTTTGTTTTATTTTATTTTAAAAATTCTATTAAATCAAATTTCTGGGTTCAGCATTCTGGGTGTATTCGTCTACCCCTGCGTTGCTATGACACTGTTTTAATTACCGCAGCTTTTTAAGGCTTCATACTGGGAAGGAAACCCCTCCCCTGACTGTGGCTTGTTGCTCTGCTTTGAAACTGTTCTTGGCCCTTTTCTTTTGCATTTTCATTTCAGGATTATATTGTTGATTTCCCTGAAAAGCACCATTTAGAATTTGATTGGAATCGCATTAACTTTACAGATTAATTTAGGAAGACTTGTTATGTTTATGATGTTGAGTCTTCCTGTCCACGAACATGCTATATATTTTTATTTATTTGTGTCTTCTGTGTTCTGCAGCAATATTTTGTAATTTCCTCTTTTAAGCTCTTGTGCATCACTCTCTCACTTTTAATCTCTGTAATGATTTTTTGCTGCTATTGTAAATGGTGCCTCATATCATGCTTTCTAATCACTTATTGCTTGCCATAAGTATATTATTATTTTTTTACAATATGCATTATTCTTATATCCAGCAAACCTACCGAACCTTTATTACTCCTCAAAGTTTGTAGAAGGTATTAGATTTTCTACCTAGACAGTCATATTATCAGCAAAGAATCACAAAGTGTTGGCTTTTTCTTTCCTATTACTACACTTTTTTTTTCTTGTCTTACTGAATTGGCTAGGACCTCTAGTACAATGTTGAGTAGAAGAGTGATTGCTGGCAGCCTTATTTTATTCCTGAATTTTAATGGTAATGCTTTTAACGTTTTAACATTAAGTATCATATCTGCTATGAGTTTTTGACAGATTATCTTTGATCATACTAAGGGAATTCCTGTCTATTTTTAGTTTGTATCATAAATAAGTTTTGAATTTTATTATACGTTCTTCTGCATCTATTGAGATGATGTTTTCTCCTTTTAATCTGTTAATGTGGAAAATTCTACCTGATTATTTTTCTAAAATTGACTATTCTGGGCTGACCCCGTGGCGCACTTGGGAGAGCTCGGCGCTGGGAGCGCAGCGGCGCTCCTGCCGTGGGTTCGGATCCTATATAGGGATGGCTGGTTTGCTCACTGGCTGAGCGCGGTGCGGACGACACCAAGCCAAGGGTTGTGATCCCCTTACCGGTCAAAAAAAAAAAGACAAAAAAATAAAAAATAAAAAATAAAAATAAAATAAAATTGACTATTGTGTGCCTGGTATAATCCCAACTTGGTCATGACGTATATATTTAACAATGCACTGCTGAATTTGTTTTGCTCTTATTTTACTTAGAATTTTTATTTCTATATTTAAAGTGGAATCGGTTTACAATTTTCTTTTCTTCTGTCATCTTTGTCCAACTATCTCTTGTCCAGTTACACTAACTTCCTACAGTAAGTGGAGTCTGTCTTATATTATTTTAAAACTTTGCACACAGTTTCATCTAAGGTTTAACATTTATTAGCAAAAAGTTGTTCGTCATCTTGTCTAAAGGTTTTAAAATCCCTGTTGTATCAATAGTTACGGTCTCTTCTCTGTTCCTAATGTTCACGCCTTCATTCATTAAGTTGATTGGACTTGCTAAACGTTTATTTATTTTGTTGTTCCTTTTAAGGAATCAGTGTTTGGTGCTGTTGATTGTTGGGGGTTTTAGGGAACCTAATGAATATTGTCTTTCCTTCTTATGAAATTTATATATCACTTGAGAAAGAAGACAAAAAGGGATGTACACGGGAAACCACATGGCCATCTTTGTTACTGATGAGGCTGATGCAGGAGAACGAAACACGTGTGGGAGCAAAGGCACCTCCAGGACTGAAACCCACGTGAGACAGACGCAAGTACCGGTTACACTGGGCTGGGAAACTGCAGCCACCCCTGTCCCTTAGAGAGAGGATTTCTGTGCTCATTTCACTCTGTGGCAAGAACAAGAGAGAACACATTCATGGCTAGAGTTGTGGGGGAGGGAGGGCAGGGGGGAGAGAGAGAGAGAGAGAGAGAGAGACAGAGAGAGAGAGAGAGAGAGAGAGAGAGAGAGAGAATGAATCAGCAGGTCCATCCCTGCTTAGTTTCTGTCTAATTGGGGGAGCCTCTCCTGTGCCCAGAGGTCTGAGGTGGAGGAGTGAAAGGACGGAGGCCACCGTGTTCGTCCCCCACTTGGAAGGGAGCTGCAGGACTAGAGAATTAACAGTCCCCCCTGATCTCCAATATTTAAAAGTTCCTATCTCATTAGTGTTTCTTTTAACCATTTTTATCTCATTTCTTCTACTTTCTTTTTAATATTTTTCTAGCTTCTTGAGGTGAATGCTTTCGTCATTGTTTTCAGTCTTCAGTTTTTAAAAAAATATATAATACAGTTAAGGGTGTAAATTTAGAACTGAGTACCTATGCTCTTTAACTGCATCCCACAAGTTTTGAAAAGCAGTACTTTCATAGACATCCAGTTCTAAATATTTTGTCATTTATATGTAGGTTCTTTTATAATCTATAGTTATCTAAGGCTAATTTCTTATTTCTAAATGAAGTTAGGGTTAAAATTTTCTTTTTTAAATTGTGGATCTCCAGTTTAACTGCATTGTGTTCAGAGACTGTGGCCTGTAAGACATAGACTCTTCAACCTTTTTTTAGCACTTCCTCTGTGACCTTGTAAATGGTCAATTTTTATGTATGTTCCGTGTGTGCCTGAAAATAATGAATATTGTCTATGTGTCATGTCCAGAGTTCTAGATAAAGTAGATTAAGCTTGTGAATTATGTGGTTCAGACATTATAAATTATTACAATATTTTTTATCTTCCTGATCTATTAGTTTCTGATAGGTGAACAGGAAAAGCTTCTTCCAAGCCTGCGCTGTTCAGTTTCTCCTTGTATATGAGTCAGTTTTTGCTTTGTGCATTTTGAAGTTATGTTGTCAGGTGCATACAATGTCATAATTTGGAGGACAGTACACTTTATCATTATGTTGTATATTTATTTAAGCCTAATAATGCTTTCTGACATAAATTCACATTTTAATATTGCCAGGCCAGCTTTCATTGGTTAGTATTTGCCTGGTGTGGCAGAGGCTTCTCGTTACCATCCAGTATGAATTTTCCCCTGCTTTCTTAGTAGCAGACTCAAGTTATATTTGCGGCAAAAATGCACCTGGCTGAAAGACTAACAACATCACTTGTAGTAGGGTGAGGTCCTGTAAATAAGTGCCCGTCCAAGACAAAAAGGCTGCTTGAAGGGAGTCAACCCAGGTGCAAGGGCCCCCTTTTGTTCTGTCTTCCTTTCTCCTTTCTGCTGCCTGGAATGCTGATTGGATGGCTGGAATTCCAGCAGCCATCTTGGAACATGAGGTTGCCTTGAACATGGCACCAAGTACTGGAATAGTGGAACAGAAAGAAGAAAAGTGCTGAACCTTTCTTGACAATAGAACTGTTTCACCTTTTCTGGATGGCCTTCATCCACACCTTTTCATGTGACAGAGGAATGCAAAGCCATTGATTTTTTTTGCCTTTTATATGCAGCCAAAACTAATCCTAACATACATCAAATATTCCTTTTTTGTGTGGGTGCACTTTTATTTTGAGCTTTTTTGGTGTTTTTTTGAGGTGTATCTGTTCATATATTTTGGATTTAAACTGTTTGTTTAGTCACACCTATATTACATTTCAAAAAAACCATGCAAATTAGTGAATATTCTATAAGAAAATTTATGAGCATCTACATAGCTCTGGGATGTGTGTGTGCCTGGGATGTAGTAGGTGCTCACTAAATAGTCGTCGATTGATGAATGAATGAATCTGCCACAAATATTTTCTCCCATCTGTCATTTGTCTTTCAACTGTAATTATAATGTCTTTGCTGTGCTGGAATTAAAATTTTCTTATGTAGACAAATATATGGGCCTTTGCCTTTTTGGCTTCTGGGTTTGTGTGTTATGCCTAGAGAGGTGCTACTTACCCCAAATGTATCTGCCTATGTTTTATGTCACTGTTATATAAATAAGTATATGTGTAAATATGGAGTTGATCAGAATTTTATGTGCATAATGTGAGGTAGACATCTGACTTTGTTTTCTTGCAAATGGATAGCTAATCGCACCAAAATTTTTATTGAATAATGCATCCTTTAACTAGCAAATTGAAATTTTATTATAAATTAAACCAGCTGGCTTCCTTGGTGTTGCTTGGGAGAATCTGTAACCATCTTTACACAGACACATTCCCTGCTTAGCATCCCCTGGGGGGCACTATAAATTGTACCCATGTGAGAACCAGCTTGGCTGCAAGCACAGATCTTCAGTTTGGAGTGCCCTCCCACCTGCTGACGGACTGCTGCTCCGTGATGTCCCCTTTCATGAACATCTGCAGGGTCACTGCACCCTTACATTCTGCCTCCATTTCGAGAGTTCCATCCACATACCCCTTCTCAGAGACCCCTGACACTATTTCATTCTCGTTCCTGTCTAGTCCTTGTCTGTGGCACAGTAAGAAATATATCTCTGGTCTTTGTCCCTGGTTCCTGACACAGACCTCCTAAATCCCTTGGAATTTTGTAAGTGACAGGAGTGATAGAAGTGCTGTTTTTCTAGTGAGGTGACTCTTGGAAGGTCCCTAGATAACTTCAGGATGGGTCCAGTTGCCAGAAAGACTGAACCTTGATTAGGAGCCTGGAACTTTCAGCCTCACCCCCAACATCTGGGGAGCTGGGAGGGGCTGGAGACTGACTTAATAACCAATCATGACTACTCAATAAAAGTTTCATAAAATCCCTAGAATGATGGGTTTTCGGGAGCTTCCAGGTTGGTGAACATGGGTGGCACACCCCCCTCCACCCCTGTACCTTGCCCTGTGCATCTCTTCCATCTGGCTGTTCCTGAGTTGTATACTTTATTGTAAACCAGTATCCATAAGTAAATTGTTTTCCTGAGTTCATTTAAGCAAATTATTCAGGGGGTTGTAGAAACCCCTGACTTTTAGCCAGTTGGTCAGAAGTGCGGGTGGCCCTGACCTTGCCATTGCTGTCTGAGGTGGTGGTAATCTTGTGAGACTGGGCCCTTTCACTTGTGGGATCTGATGCTGTCTCCAGATTGGTAGTATCAGAATAGAATAGAATAGAATAGAATAGAATAGAATAGAATAGAATAGAATAGAATAGAATAGTTGTTGTATTAGTCCTTTTCTATTGCTTGTAATAGAATACCTGAAACTGAGTAATTTATAAAGGAATAAAATCTATTTCTTACAGTTTCAGAGGCTGGGGAGGGAACACACCCGTTGAGAGCCTCATCTTGGTGGTGGCTCTCCACAGCAATGCAGGGCGCCACGTGCTGAGAATCACAAGAGCAAGTAAGCTAACCTCACTCTCCTCACAAAGCCACCAGAGCCACGCCCGTTACTCCGTGAACGGATCAATCCATTCATGAGGGCACAGTCCTTCCAATCTGATCACCTCTTAAAGGCCCCACCTTTCAGACACCGTAATTGGATTTCCCACCCTCTTAGCATGATTGCAATGGGGTCAAGCTTCAATGAGTTTAGGGGGACATTCAATCCACAGCAGTTGGACACCTAGCTGGTGTCAGAGAATTAGCTGGTGTGAGAAAGAAGCCCATGTATTTGGTGTCAGGAGGAGGAAAATCCTCAGCTTCTGCCCACGAATCAGTGTAGATCCGTACTTCTAACCATCTCACCTTCCAGGCAAAGGGGACAATGAGATGTTCTCCTCTAAGTTCTGCCCAGTGGGAGGACTTCCCTTCAGGGCCTTTCTGAGTAAGGGTTTATCAGCCCATCAACCAGGCTCTGGGTTCTTCTTCCTCAGTCAATTGGTGGGCAAGATGCTGCCACATATTTCCAAACACCCCAGCAGGGGTGGACGGTGTACCATCCCTGGGCGAGGACCACTCATACAGTCTTTTCCTTAGCAGGGTCATGTGGTCCACTTTGTCAACATGGCTCTGAACACATAGTAGGTGCTCACGTAATTCACTGATAGGATATCAGCACTGTTGCAGGGCACAGCCTGACTGCCTGCCCTCTTCCAAAAACAAACCACTCAAATGTCACATGTTGGTGAAAATGGAAGTCAGCTTTATTTAGGAATCCTGGTGACCTGAGGAGAGATGTTAACGTAAGCCGTGTCTCTGGTAAGCCTGAAGGAGAGTGGTCGGAACTAAAGCCATCTCAAAGACTCAGATTTCCTGAGGGATTTTTAAAGAGGGGCTTGAGAGAATGGAACATGGGAAATGAAAAGCAGGATGAGCTGTGGTGCTCTGTGCAAGGAGCCAGGTGCAAGGTCTCACAAAGGCCGCATCTGGTTTCTGCTCCCACCCTTGCTGTTATCTCAGGTTCCTGCAGGGGGGCTGGCATCAGCACAGCTTTACTGCTGTCTTCTTTGGTTTCCCAGGGTCTGGATAGTACATGCAAGTCTGCAGCTCCAGGCTGACTGGAAAACAACTTTGCATTCATGTAAATAATGTCATCTTGCCTTGTAACCAAGGTTCAAACTATCAAACACCATGGGAAAAGAGGGAAGTCAGAGAAATGCATGCTAAGAAAAAACTGTGTCCTTTCAATATCTTTTAGAGCTCACGCAGTTTTAGGTCCCAACATGGCTTCAGTCCTGCTCACTCCAATGGTACAAAGCTCCCTTTGCATCTGTCGGGAACAAGCATGTGCAAAGTGGGACAAATACTCTGTCCTTAGGACTTGATTTATGCCATTAGTTTACTGGATCCCTGAAGCTTGGCTTTGTTATTACACTGATATCTGAGCAGAGAATTTAAAACCAGTGTCAAGCTGACCCTAGCATGGTGGGAGGCGGAAGTGAGTCTTCCTCATGTTGGTGGGATTCAGGCATCTCAGTGTCCTGACAGTCTCTTCAGGGACTGTCCAGGCCCCCTGACCTAGGAATGGGTGGAAGCTGGTGCAGAGCTCCTGTTACCTGCTGTTCCGTCTTGGGTACCTGTGCTGCCTTTGCTCCTGCCTTCATGTCGCTATACCTCACGCTTCCTGTCTGCACTTGCCGTGAACAGCATCTGTTAAGGGTGAATTGTGTCCCCCCCAAAACGATATCCTGAAGTCCTACCCCCCAGTACCTGTTTATGTGACCTTATTTGGAAGTACGGTCTTTGCAGATGGAATCACATTAAGATGAGATCATTAGTGTGGGCCCTAGTCCAATATGACTGTCCTTATAACAAGGGGGCATTTGGATCCAGAGACAAACAGACATAAAGGGAGAATGTCATTTGAAGATGAAGGCAGAGATTGGGTGACACATTTACAAGCCACGAAATGTCAAAGATTGCCAGCAAACCACCAGAAGCTAGGAGGCAGGCATGGAGCAGACTGTCCCTCACAGCACTCAGAAGGAATCAACCCTTCTGACATCTTGATTTCAGACTTCTGGCCTCCAGAACTGTGAGATGGTAAATTCTGTTATTTTAAGCCACCCAGTCTATGGTATTTGTTACAGCAGGCCCAGGAAAAAGTACAGCATCTGTCACCATTATAACACTCAGTGAGTCCTCCCCTGAGGGCTGCCTCTTACCTTGAAGTCTCGTCCCTAGCACCTCCACCCCATGTTTGGATTTTTCCTTTCAGTGATGAACAAGGTCAGCTAAAGATGGATGGTCAAGAGCAAAAGGCTGGGGACAGGGCACTGAATCCTCTTTCTTCCATTCCCTTCCAAATGTCAGATCTCAGAACCAAGTTGCTCCAACTTCAGGACTTCAGGCACCTGTGATGAAAGGTGCTGGGTCTCATTCAGATCAGGGAGCACAGTATTATCAATTTTCTTCTTATTCATATTTTTAAAAATTCTCTAGATCACAAATTCAGGTAGGCAGTAGGAAAATGATATTCATTTTTGAGAAAATGTAAAGACTTCATTTAGTAAATCATTTAAAGCACAGCTGAGTTGGAGGATAAATCCTGTTTTCATTAAATTAGTAAGACCAGGAGGAAATGGAGAGAGGTTGAAGCCTTCCAGATCCTGAAATACCCCCCAGCATCACTCTCAAACTTAGTTCACATAGGATTTGTTGGAGACGGGCTGGGTGGTTAGCTCAGTTAGTTAGAGTAACACCAAGGTCGCGAGTTTGGATTCCTGCACTGCCTACCTGCCAATAAATTTTTTTGTTGTTGGGAGAGAGGTGGGAGTTGAAGGGGTTGCTTTCCTGCCCCAAATAAATGATCTTTATTATATTTCTATGATTTTGTTAAAAAATACCTGCTTATTGTAAAAATATCAAACATTACAGGAAAGTATTAAGGAGAAAGTAAAAATTCATGTAAAATCCTACCACCTTGGCATTACAACCATTGATGTTTTGGAGCACATCCTTTCATGCATTTCTCTATGCATCTATCCACCCCCCAAAACATTATTTTGCATACATTGGATCATTGATAAATATATTTTTAAATTATTGATCCATATTACATTTTTCTATTTTAAGGTTTTTCCCTACACCCCCTTCTCCCACCCTAGGTATGATGTCAGAGGTAGGGTCTGAGGGGCCCCAATAGTCGGCCTCAATCCACCCAGTCCTCTTACCAGGTTCTTAACTCTGCCACAGGAAAGAATTCAAGGGCAGAGTCACAGTAGAAAGGGAGAGCAGGTTTAATAAAACAGACAAGAAGTACAGGTTCCACGGAGAGAGTGCAGCATGCTCCAGAGACTGAGCAGCTGCTTGCTGGCTAAATGCAAAGTAAAATATACACACCTCAGCCAGCAAAGTACGGTTGCCACTAGGAAAGTGAGCAGCAACCACCCCGCCTTTGGCTGGGATTTGGCTTTTACAGTTTTGCTATCTAAATATTCAACTATGGGGTGGTTCCAAGTTATATGTACCAGAAAGTTCTGTGTTCTCTATTGAGCATGCCCAGCCACTGGATTATATAAACCAGCCCCCCATTGTCTCATTTTCTCCATGTTGGTGCTAAGAATAGGTCTAACTGGCAACAGTTACTTTCCTCTATGGGAGGGCTCAGAGGAGGGGCCTGTGACCTCAGGAAGTGGCTGGAAACCCAGAGGCCTGTCCTGGAACCCGAGCCCAGGGAAACTGCGCACCTCCTGTATCACTCATTTCATCATGCACAAAGTCTCTGTGCTTCTACTGCTGAGGGGCTTTCAACAAAGTCAATGCTTGTCTTTTTACAATGGAATCAAATCACACACACTTCTCTGCATCTTGCTTTCCTTACTTCACGTGTCACTGGAACTGCCCAGGCCACCTGTATAACTCACTGCTCTCCCGTGGTTGCACAAAAGTTGGTGACATGTGTGTGAAATGGACAAGCCCAGAAAAACTTAAACCTGCACCTGTACTTCCTCTTTTTGTTTTGCGTCTGTATTGTTGCTTATTGTGTTCCTTTGGTACCACTGACTGCCTTTTGTATTAGCTTAGCCCCCGCAGGGTGGATCGGATTCATTGGATTCCGAGAAAACAAAACCTACGACCCAGGAAGAATGTAACCTATATAACCCTTCACAAGCGTGGATTTGGGGCTCAGACTCTGGA
Source organism: Galeopterus variegatus (assembly GCF_000696425.1). NCBI lineage: Eukaryota > Metazoa > Chordata > Mammalia > Dermoptera > Cynocephalidae > Galeopterus > Galeopterus variegatus. Next base: position 82,378 of record NW_007731601.1, read on the forward strand.
GTGTAAACTCCTCTGGTCCCGCTGGTGTAATAATCTTTGAGTTCTCCAACCCTCCGAGTGAGGCTTGGTTTCTTGGCAGTCTGTCCTGTAGCATTTCTGATTCCCTGACCAGGAAGCCCACTGGACTGGCCAGAGAGGGGGTCGCCCTTGGAGCGGAGGAGCTTCAGCTTTCGAACAGGGTGGCAGCGCCTGAACGCTTTCTTGGGTCTTCCTTCACTGGGACTCCAATGACTCTGGGGCGACCAGCCTCAGATGGACTCAGTGGATGGATGGACTAACTCACGCCCAAGAACATCGGGATCAGGTAAAGTCCCGGGACTCAGACCCAGTTCAGTTCAGGCCTGCCTCTGGGCAGAAGGGGAGCTTGACCACCTCCCACGGTCATCTTGCGGGAGACCGCCAGTTCAGTCAGGACCTCCCAAAGGGGAGGAAAGTTTTAAACTCTGAGTGTCTGTGTGAGTGAGTGAGTCTTTGTAGTGCCAAGGCAACTACGCCACGGTGCCTGAGTGGGTCCTAACTGTGGTTCCGTGGTCATGTCATATGGCACAATGGTGATTCCAGTCCCTGAGGACTGCGACCAGGCCTGGGATTTATACGGTTACACCTTAGCCAAGACGGACCTGACAGTTCCACAAGGGATGTGGCCAGGAGGACATCTGAATGGCTCTTCCCCTCTGAGGAGGGGCACCCCACCCTTATTTGTCTGCATCACCGCTGCAGGGAGGGCGACACGGGAGGCTGGTGGTGGGGACCCCGTGCTGCCCCAGGTGACAAAGTAGGTGCTTTTTCGAGGCCCTGGGTGAAGTGTACCTTGGCACCCAATCATGGAGACTTCTTCGCTGCCTTGTCCTCCCAGAAGCTTATTAATGAATGAGATTATGTATACAAAGCATCCTGCACAGTATCTAGCACATGGCAGAGGTTCAATAAATAGAGGTTCTGCCTCTTCTCCTTCCTGAATGAATGGACCGGTTCTTACAGTAAAAACTTGGCCCTGGGTTGCCCTGGAAGGGCTGTTGTAACATAGAGTGGACAGAGCCTGGGGACATCACACACCTTTGAAAACCCTGGTCCCCAGGGTCATTGCTGTTATGCAGAAGAAAAAAATGTCTGCAAAGAACAAGGTGGGAGGTAATACAGGAGGTGCGCAGTTTCCCTGGGCTCCCATTTCAGGACAGGCCTCTGGGTTTCCAGCCACTCCCTGAGGTCTCAGGCCCCCTCCTCTGAGCTCTCCCCCGGAGAAAAGTTACTGTTGCTAGTTAGACCTATTTTTAGCACCAACAGGGGGCAAATGAGACCACAGGGGGCTGACTTGCAAATCCAGTGTCTGGGCATGGTCAATAGAGAGCACAGAATACTCTTGAATATGCCTGGTGCATACAAGCGGGAAGCGCCCCCTTAAGTGAATATTCATTAGAGACTATAAAAGCCGAATCCCACCCGAGGGGGGCGCTGTCGCTCACTGTCCCGGAGGCAGCCGCCCTTCCTGGCTGGGGCTGCGTGCTTCACTTTGTGTGGAACTTACTTCCAGCAGCAGCCGCTGGTGCTCCCGAGCCAGCCTGCACTCCGTACTGAGCTTTAAGTGATTTTCTTGCTTTTGTTTTAGACTTGATGTCTGTGCTGAACGTGCTTTTGTGTTGGACTTGGTGTGGGCCCTGCTCAGTCCCTGGAGCAGGCTGCACTCTCTGTGGAACCTGTATTTTACTCCCCTTTTTGTTTGCCCCCCACCCCACACCGGAGACCTCAAGTCCCTGTAGGGCCTGGCTGCCTGGGGCCTTCTCTCTCCCCTCCCCAAAAGGGCCCAGTGGGAGTTCTTCGCCTTCAGGGAATGGCGACATCAGTGCTACTTGGGTTATCAGCCATGGTGGTGTGACCCCCCCCACCCCCCGGTATTGCAGAGAGGCACAGGCATTCTCGCCGCCATGGGAGGGACCACTTCTAAAGCCACTGTCTCAGATTGCATGCTCAAGAACTTCGAAAAGGGATATTTGGGGGATTATGGAGTCAAGGTGACTCCTGGAACACTCCGAACCCTTCGCGAATGTGAATGGCCCACCTTCAATGTAGGCTGGCTGTCAGAGGGCACCCTCTCCCTACCGACCATCGGGGCCATATACGAGATAGTGACAAGGGACCCTGGCCACCCAGATCAATTTTCTTACATCGATTCCTGGCTGCAAATTGCCCAAACTATGCACCCATGGGTCTGATCCTGCATGCATGAGGGACAGTGCAAGGTCCCAGTGGCGCACATGCTCAGAGACCGGTGGCCTATGGAGCCTGTCCTTCAGGGGGCTGCAGATGATGAGCTATTACCCCCACCATATACCCCATCCACCCCAGCAGGTCCCGCCACTCATCACCATCATCCACTGACAGACAGTCCACCGGTGTCAGTCCTGTCACCTCCATCGGCTCCCCCTCCCCCAGCCAGTCCCGAGCCGATGAGAAGACACGTCCGCTCTGCGCAGCAACCCCCTGCCCTCCAAATGCCCCTCTGAGAAACCTGAGGGCCACCGCAGGTCAATCCAGATGGCAGCGTTCAGCTGGGGCCACCTCTTTTCTACACCACATGCCACCCTACGTGGAGCAGCCCCAGGCCCTTGTCAATCTCCTGGAATCCATCTTCCTCACTTGTCAGCCTGCCTTGGAAGATCGCTGCCAGCTACTTCTCAACACCTTCTCCAACACCAAAGAACGGCGGCACATCCTGGTAGGAGCCAGGCAATGGCTCCAGGAGCAGGCACCTGCCGGCACTATGGACTCAGGCATGCGCTAAAACCGCTACCCCAGATACCGCGCCCAACTGGGATTACAACAGCCTCCAATGATACCGAGAGGCTCTCCTCCGTGGGCTAAAAGCTGGTGCAAAGAAGCCACCCAACATGTCTAAGATTACCCTGGTGACCCAGGACCTGGATGAGCCCCCTGGAGAGTCTTATGAAAGACCGTGTGAGATCTTCTGGGTTTACACGCCCTTCCATCTCCAGACAGCCGAAAACCAGCGGATGGTCAACGCAGCCTTCGAGTCCCAGTCTAGTGCTGACATCTGCCATGAGCTTCCAAAACTCGAGGGCTTCGCAGGAATGAATGCCACACAGCTGATAGAAGTGGCCAACAGTCTTTGTCAAAAGGGACCGAGAGGCCCAGAAAGAAGCTGAAAGACACAGGAAACATAAGGTGTCCCTCCTAGCTGCGGCGCTTGGGAATCCAACTCCAGCCTTGGGGCCAGCCCTACTTGCAGAAAAGGGGGGACGGGATGCCCACCCCTCTGCTGGGATCAATGTGCCTACTGCAGGGAAATGGGCCACTGGATAGGACTTTTGCAAAGGCCACTGGCGTACTTGTCCAAGCAACTGGACACCGTGGCAGCCAGTGGGCCACCCTGTCTATGGACCCTGGTGGCCACAGTCGCCCTAATTCAGGAGGTGGACAGACTCACCTTGGGACAAAACCTCAACATGAAGGTTCCACATGCGGTGACTACCCCAATGAACAGCTGGGGGTACAAATGGTTGATCAACTCCAGGATGGCTCATTATCAAGGGCTGCTCTGTGAGAACCCCCGGGGATGTCTTGAAACAGTGCGGACCCTGAACCCAGCCACGCTTCTACCTGCTGAATCCAGCTCCCTGGAATACTCCAGCAAGCCTGACCTGGCAGACCGACCGGACATAGAACTGTTCACAGATGGGAGCAGCTCCTTCCAGGAAGGACGACAAAGAGCCAGAGACGTGGTAACTACTCATGAAAGAGTTACAGAGGCAAAGCCCCTGCCTCAGGGGTGGTCAGAACAGCGAGCAGAACTGTGGCCACTAATCCAAGCGCTCAGGTACCCGAGGGGGAAACAGGTCGATATCCGTACTGGTGCTAAGTATGCCTTCGCCACCTTACACGTCCATGCGGCCATATGTAAGGAAAGGGGGCTGCTGTCATCAGGAGGAAAGACGGTTAAAAACAAAGAAGAGATCCTCCAACTGCTCGAAGCAGTGTGGGAGCCAACTCGAGTGGCCGTCATACACTGCAAAGGACACCAGAAAGGGACTGACAAAATCAGTAAAGGAAACCAGCTGGCAGACCAAAAGGCCAGGAGAGCAGCCACCCAAACAGAGCCTGCCGTGGACTTGGGCGATGCTGCCCAAATCATGGTGGTCCCAGAAACAATGGAAAAGGGTGTGCACATCGAGGTTTTCCTATACAGTGAATGAACTGCTTTCCAAAGAGATTGTATCAATTTCTGTCCCCACTAGCAGTTTATAAGAGGGTTCTTCACCGCACCTTCTCCAGTCCTATGTGCACTCAGTCTTTTTTATTTCTTCCCAAACCACTTCTGTGGTATTACACACAAAAGGCAGTCATTTAACTATGAGCCTTCTATTTTCTGGACTCTGAGGTTCTTCTTCTTCTTTTTTTTTTTTTTTTTAAGAATAGTGATTGTTAGATAAGCAAACAAAAAATAAACTAATCATTGTTCAATGCAGATAAATTGAAGAACACAGAAAAACTCAAGAAAAGTAGACCCCAAATCCATAATCACCTGTTCACTATTAGCGTTTTAATGTGTTTTCTTCTAGTCTTTTCTTTATGTATATGTATATTTTCAGATAGCTACAGATAGAATTACAGAAGTATGTGTTTTTTTATGTACGGTTCCCTTGTCACGTGCTTTTTTCCTTTTACTAATATATTAAGAAGTTTTCGATGCTGATAAATTTTTTTCTACAGCATGATTTTTAATGGACGAGAATTATTCTGTCATATGATTTTTTCTTTAACCAGTTCCTTGTTGAAAAAAGGAAACTAAGGGCCAGCCCGGTGGTGCACTGGATAGTGCGCCGCTTGGGAAGCGCGACGGCGCTCCCACCCGAGGGTTCGGATCCCACATACAGACCGGTTCCCGCTCACTGGCTGAGCGAGGCGTGGGAGCAACACCAAGGGTTGCAATCCCGTTGCCGGTCCCCGGTCCGGTACGGGGGCAACACTGAGGGTTGCGATCCGTTGCCGGACACGGAAAATGACAAAAAAAAAGAAAAAAGAAAACTAATAAAAATAATCATAATAAAGTTTCTTTAACCAGTTCAACATATTTGTTATGCTACCATAAACGACACTGGGATGAACATCTTTTTCCTGTATGATAGTTCATGTGTCTGCTGGGCTTCTACAGGTAGAATTGTTGAGCCCAAGGCAATGCATGTTTTTCAGGGTTTTCATACAAATTAGTCTTTGAAAGCGTCTACCAGTGGATGCTCCCCCTGCTTTGAGCCAACACTGGCTTTGGGGGCTTATTTCAAACCAGCATTAGATGCTTTGGCAGTATGACCCTGGCCCTTCCTCAGCCACAGCCTGCGACTCAGTGCCATGGATGACACACTCTTCGTGTCTCCCGGTGTTTGATGCTTTCTGTCTTTCAAAGGGCTTTTGTGTCCATGACCCCAATGGACCCTCAACATTGGCCCTGTGAGATCGAGAGGGAAGGGACCCATCCCTGTGGCAAACGGAAAACCTGAGGCCGTGGAAAGTCAAAGGACTCAGGTCGGTGAGTATATTAATCAGCTCGGGTTGCCACAACAAAATACCACAGACGGGGCAGCTTAAGTAACAGAAGTTTATTTTATAAGGACACCAGTCAGATTGGATTAGGGCTCACCCTAATGGCCTCACTTAACTTACCTCATTAAAGGCTATACCTACAAATTACAGTCACATTCTGAGATGCTAGGGGTTAGGGCTTCAACATATGGGTTTGGAGGGGACATAATTCAACCCGTATCGGTGATCTAACAGCAGAACTGGGGAATGAGGCCCTGTCTCTTTTGAGAGCTGGGACTCTGGTGGGGGTGGGGGGATGGAATGTCAGTGCAGTGTTCCAAAGCGGTCCACACCAGGGACCTGCCCCCCGCCCACCAAGAGCTGGCAAGTCATGCATGCAAGCTGCAGTCCTGTTAATTTGGTTTGGGAAAAGTGACAGGTGACATTGGGGGATTCTCCTGCCACACTCCCGCTCTTTTAGGTTGGCAGAGGAGTTCTCCTGGGATTGTTTTACCAGCCCTCGAAGTGAGGACTCTTTTGCCTCATAGATTCTGACCAGGTTTCCAAAGCGATTCCAATAAGTGGACTCTAGGAATTCTTTTACTGCAAAGTTTCATTCATGAGCTTCAGGAGGAAGTAACATAGGGGAGAAGGCATTGACTTGAAGACAAGAGCCCAGAGGATTTTGGAAGTTTGTCTTCCCAATTAGCAGTTGCACGAACCTCATCCACTAAATGAGGGTAGCCTTATGGTCTGGGAAACGTCTTTGCAAGCTGGAAACACAAGGCATTATTAACATTAATAACAAAAGTGAAACAAAGTGAGAAAGAAATAGACCTAGAATCTGAATCACTGATCTCTGTGAAGGAGGAAGAGTCTGTACAGATTGAAAGAGAAGTGTGACTTCTAACGTTGTGAAATTAAAATCTATTTTCATTTGCTCTGGGCACTAATAATCTGATTGAGAGGCAGACTTCTGACTAGTACGAGAGGCTGACGAGAGGCTGTATCCGGGACTCTGATGAGCAAGGCTGCAGGTGCTGTTTCCTCGCTGCAGGCATCATCCTGCAATTGTTGGTATTGGTGAGCTGGATTCAATGTTTCTCGGGGAAGCCTGGACCTAAAGAGGTAGTTGGAAGAGTCTCCCAGTTGGCTGATTACCTCTGGCAAACTAGACCTGCAGTTCAAAACACTTGGAAAAAATGCTGAATGAATGGAACAAAGAAGCCAGAGACATACGGACCACAGAGACTGGGAGGGCGAGCAAGGGTTTTAGACACTCCAAAGGGTGTCTGAGGAGCAGCACCAGCTTTGTGGCTGGCAAGATGTTAGTTAGATTCAAGGAGTCTTGTTCATAGCCTTGGAATCTTAGATTTAAGCAGATCGGTGAACTGAATTCAAATGTGGAGAGTATCGTGGGATGTTTAAGACCAGCCCATAGGAGAGGAAAGGGGCTGGTGATCTTGTCTCAGAATCCTTGACACACGTGTGGTGGCGAGAGCCTGGGAGGGGCCAGGCTGTGTAGAAGAGTAACGCTGCGGCTGCTGGCTTTGCACTTGGCACGCTGTGCCAGGCACTAGCTGAAGAACCTCGGGCAAGTCCGNCTCTAAGAGTGTGTCTGTGTCCAAATTTCCCTCCCCTAATAAGGACACCAGTCATTGGATTTAGCGTCCACCCTAATCCAGTATGACCTCATCTTAATTACATCTGCAAAGATTCTATTTTCAAATAAGGTCACATTCTAAGATTGTGGATGGACATGAATTTTAGGGGGACACTGTTCAACCCAGTCCAGTGGGAGATGAAAATTTGGGTGGTCCTATGACTTTTCCAATCACCCTCAGTGGGAAGAAATGTCCTATAGTCACTGTAAGTCTCAATCCAGACATTCAGTTTCCAGTCCGATGTATTAGTCCACACATTCTTCTTTGTCCCACGCCAAGGCCTCTGGGGCTGGCTGCAGGCTGATGGCTGGAGCATCTTCCTCCTCTCTGGCCTTCTGTTCCCTTCTGCAGCTGCAGGGCAGGCTCAAGCAGGCGCCATCAGGAGCAGGCACGGTCTCAAGACAGTTCTGCACTTTGAGATCTGCTGGGATTTGAAGTTGTCATTTCCTCTCATGGGAATTTGGCAATTTGGAGACTCTCCAGGGCAGGCGTCTCTCAATGGCAGCCCCTGGGCTCTGTGGGATGCCCTTCATTCCTGTGCTCACTTACTCCTTTCTCTGGTCCCAGGGGTGAGCAGTCCCCCTCCAGCCCTCCTCTGCCAAGGCCTGTTTGCCCTTCTAGTTGACCCACTGGACTCCATCAGCTCTCTGACGTGTGTGACCCTCATCTCCCTCTGCCTGGTCACACTCTGGGCTGCAGGCTGGACTCTGCCCATACAAGGGGCCACTAGAGCAGCAAGCCATTCCCGGCTTCTCCTCTCGTCACTGTGTCACTAACTGTGGGGTGCCCCGTCAGGCTCTTTGGGAGGTCCAGCTCTCCAGGCTAAAGTTGGAGGTAGACACACCCCTTAACCTCACCCCACTTGGGGGAGGTGGAACTTTCAGCTCTCTCTAAAGAAATCCTTTTTCTTTTTTTCTTTTCTTTTTTTTTTTTTGTCCTTTTTGAGGCCGGCCGCACCGCGCTCAGCCAGTGAGCGCACCGGCCATCCCCATATAGGATCCAAACCCGCGGCNTTTTAGACACTCCAAAGGGTGTCTGAGGAGCAGCACCAGCTTTGTGGCTGGCAAGATGTTAATTAGATTCAAGGAGTCTTGTTCATAGCCTTGGAATCTTAGATTTAAGCAGATCGGTGAACTGAATTCAAATGTGGAGAGTATCATGGGATGTTTAAGACCAGCCCATAGGAGAGGAATAGGGGCTGGCGATCTTGTCTCAGAATCCTTGACACACGTGTGGTGGCGAGAGCCTGGGAGGGGCCAGGCTGTTTAGAAGAGTAACGCTGCGGGGCTGCGGCTGCTGGCTTTGCACTTGGCACGCTGTGCCAGGCACTAGCTGAAGAACCTCGGGCAAGTCCGTTCGAGACCCTGACTTCTCCTCTGTAGGTGGGCGCACTGATACCTTGCTGGCTGTGGAGGGAGATGAGAGCCCACGGGTCAGCTGGTTGGCTCAACAAGCCCTCTGGGATGGCATCAGAAAGCACCTTTCTTTTTACCCCCCATTGTCCCATTTAAATGTATTTAGAGGGTGTATTAGTGTCTCAGGGCTGCTGTAACAAAGTGCCACAAACTGGGTGGCTTAAAACAGCAATTTATACTCTCATAGTCCAGGGGCCAGAAGTCTGAAATCAAGGTGTCAGCAGGGCCATGCTGTCTCTGACAGGTTGAAGCGGTCCTTTTTCGCCTGTTCCAGCTTCTGGTAGCAGCCAGCAGTCCTTGGTGTTCCTTGGCTTGTAGACTCATCACTCCAATCTCTGCCTCCCTCATCACATGACTGTCTACCCTGTGTCTCTGTGTTTTCACATCATGATCTCTCTAAGAGTGTGTCTGTGTCCAAATTTCCCTCCCCTAATAAGGACACCAGTCATTGGATT
>NW_007731601.1:93099-95572 GCF_000696425.1 Galeopterus variegatus
GCGCTCAGCCAGTGAGCGCACCGGCCATCCCCATATAGGATCCAAACCCGCGGCAGGAGCGCTGCACTCTTCTGAGTGCGCCACGGACTTGGCCCCAGAAATTCTTTTTCAAATGCCTCTCCCACCCCCACCCTTCTAGAGTCTAAGATGAGCTGACACCTCTTGGCCACTCTGCTCTGACGTCCCACAGGGAGGCCCTGTCTCCCTCCTCCCTTCGCTGTCTGAGATGTAGCGTTTTGGTGCCTGAGTCAGAACTGTGAATGGGAGACCCTGCTATCCATCCACATCAAGTGCTCGCACAGGACTTGGCACATAGTAGGTCCCCAATATATAAACACTGTTGCTGTTCAGACACTGCTCCTGTCCAGTGGGGTTTGGGGCCTGGTTGGGGTGTGGCTCAGAGATGGAGAGATGGGCCTCAAAGTGCTCCCTTAATGGGAGCAGAGGAGATGACGTGAGACTGAGGCTATGAGCAGGCATCGGCAAGGGCTGCATGGAGGACGTGGAGATTGAACCAACCTTGACGGTTCAACAGGGCTTGAGCCGGGGGAGGTGGCTGGGACATTCAGGAATGAGAGGTTCAGGCAGCCTGTGTGGGGAAGCAGGGACGAGGTTCCACAGGGCAAGCCAAGGACTTCAGGCTTCATCCTGCAGGGAGTGAGGGGCCTGGAAGGTTTGAGAGTGAAGGAGGGATGTGGGGTGTCGAGGGCTTGGGGATAGAGGCACTGGCGTGCTGCTTCTCGTCACCTCCCACAGCCTCTGACACCTTCTCCTCGACTCTCTTCTCCTTAGACCTCTGTTCTCTCCTGGTCATTTCCTCTGTTCTTCAGAGTGGAGTTTCCTGGTGTCTTCGGTCAGATTCCCTAGAAGTGGAGCCTGAGAAGGGAATTTGTGAAGCAAGTAATTTATTGAGAGGTGGCTGGCTGGAGAAGGGATGGGACGGAGGCAGGAGGGGGGTGGGGACAGCTCAGCACACAGCTGGTTTCAGCCTCAGCCGGACCCCCAGGGAGCCCTGGAGTGTGACTGGCACCGCGGAGCTGTCCCACGGTCAGGTGAGAAGGTAGAGTTTTTGTTGGCTTCAGGCTGCCCACTGGGGGGTGCTGTGACCTCCCAGGCATTTCTGGGGGTGTGGGTGGCTCCCCTCAGCTGAGAGCAATTCTCTCCAGGTAAGAGCATCTAGGCATGGAGCCAGCAGTGCTGCCATGCCCAGCCTCCTCATGGCTCTTCTGTCCTCCCAGTGAGGGGCACAGAGTCCCTTGTCACTTCTTTGCTCATCCACTCCCCAATCCAGCTGTTTCCACAAGGCTTGTTCACCAACACCAGCTTCTCCCTTAACAAATATTAGCAAATTTATTAATAGTAACTTCTAGGTAACACTATTCCTGATGATATATGTTGTAGTGGATTGAATTATGTCCCCACAAAACTCACTGAAGCTTGAATTGTGTCCCCCAAGTTTTATGTATTAGAAACTCAGCCCCCACTGTGACTGTTAAGAGGGTGGGAAATCCTACTATGGTAATTGAAAGGTGGAGCGTTGAAGAGGTGATTGGATTGTAGGACCCTGCAGTAATGAGTGGATTAAAAATGGGGGTCAGGGGCGTGGTTCTGAGGGCTTTGAAAGAAGAGAGAAGAGAGTCTGTCTCTCTCTTTGCTCTCTGCTGCCACCATCTTGCAATGTGAGACCCTGGGTGACTGTCACCACCACCAGATGGACGTTGGACTTCCCAGCCTCAGAAACTGTAAGCAATAAATTTTGTTTTTCTTTATAAATCACCCAGTTGCAGGTATTTTGTTATAAGCAACAAAAAGAAACTAATACATATGTCTTAATCTGTTTTGGCTGTTTTAACAAAATACCTGAGACTGGGTAATCTATAAAGAACAGAAATTTATTTCTCACAGTCTGGAGGCTGGGAAGTCTAAGGTCAAGGCGCTGGTAGGTGTGGTGTCTGGCGAGGGCTGCTCTCTGCTTCCCAGATGGTGTCTTGTTGCTGTGTTCTCTGGAGGGGACGAACAATGTGTCCTCATGTGGCAAAAGGGACAGAAGGGCAAGGGAGAGATGAGCTCCCTCCATCAAGCCCTTTTATAAGGGCGTTTAATCCCATTCCTCATGACTCAATCACTTCCTAAAAGCAACACCTCTTAAAGCCTCTCAATACTTGGGGATTAAGTTTCAACATGAATTTTGGAGGGAACAAAAACATTCAAACCATAGCAATGTGTTATATAAGTTTTAATTATTTTGTATTTATAAGAACTAATTATCACTAACATTTGCATTTATATATTACCGTTTTTAAGACCTTTCCACATACTTTATCTTGATCTCATTTCACAGCCTAATCAAGTGAGTTTTTCTAAATTTTCACTTTAGAGTTGATGAAAGTGAGCATCAGATAGCACTGTGTCTGGACTGACTAGAGAGAACAGTAAGTGGATTTCATAAAATAAACTTTACTGAGATATAATT
>NW_007731601.1:95777-102208 GCF_000696425.1 Galeopterus variegatus
TGGACTGACTAGAGAGAACAGTAAGTGGATTTCATAAAATAAACTTTACTGAGATATAATTTGCATGTGATAAAATGCACCTCTTTTAAGTGTGAAGTTCAGTGGGTTTTGACAGACATGTATACCTGTGTAACCACTACCTTGATCAAGAGCCCCCTGGTCCCAGGTAATCGTCAGTGCTTTCTGTTACTGTACACTAGTTTTTGCCCTTTCAGGAGTTTCGTATAAATGTGATTGTACTTTATAAAGTCATTTGTGTCTAGTTTCTTTTGCTCAGTGTAATATTTGTGAGATTTATTCATATTTTGGCCATTAAGAATAAAGCTACTATGCACATTTAATTGCACATCTTTGTGTAGACACGTGTTTTCATTTCTCTTGGGTAAATACCTAGGAGTGGGATTGCTGGGTGGTATGGGTAAGTATATATTTAACTTTATAAGAAGATGTCAAATTGTTTTCCAGAGTGGCTGTACAGTTTTGCATTTGGTCCAGGAATGTATGAGTTCCAGTTGTTCCTCATCCTCACTAACACTAGGAATTGTCAGCCTTTTAAATTTTAACCGTTCTAATGGTGTGCAGTGATACCTTATTGGGGTTTTGATTTAAACCTCTCTGATGACTAATGATGTTAAATACCTATTTGCATATCTTGTTTTGTGAAATATCTGTTTGAATTTTTTGCCTATTTCTAAAAATTGGGTTGTCTTCATGTTGAATTGAGAGTTGTTTACATATTCTGGATATCCATCTTTCGACAGACAGATATAGATATAGATATATAGTGAATATTTTTTTCCTGGCCTGTGGTTTGTTTTTTTATTTTCTTAACAGAGTCTTCTGAAAAGCAGAAGTGTTACATTTCCTTGAAAAGCAGAAGTTTTATAAGTCTGCTGAGCTTTTGGTTGGGATTGGATTAAACCTAAACTCAATTTAAGTAGAGTAAACATCTTAATATATTGAGTTTTCCAATCCATGAACATGGTATATCTCTACATTTACTCAGGTCTTCTTTAATTTCTCTCAGAAGTGCTTTGCAGTTTTCAGTGTACAGGCCTTGCACATATTTTGTTAATTTTATTTCTAAGTACTTCACATGCTTGATGCCATTATAAATTGCATCTAAAAATTTTATTTTCCACTTGATTATTGCTAGAATAGAGATATACAATTGATATTTGTATATTGACTTTGTATCCTGCAACCTTGCTAAATTAACATTTTAGCAAAACAGGCTGGACCCTTGGGCACATGGGGGACACACACAGTTTCTCAGGAAGTGTTGCAGACATGAGGCTGTACTGGTCCATCTCTGTTGCTTATAACAGAGTACCTGAAACTGAGTAATTTATAAAATAAATAGAATTTATTTCCTACAGTTCTGAGGCTGGGAAGTCCAAAGTCCAGGGGACACATCTGGGGAGGATGAGGCTGTACTGGTCCATCTCTGTTGCTTATAACAGAGTACCTGAAACTGAGTAATTTATAAAATAAATAAAATTTATTTCCTACAGTTCTGAGGCTGGGAAGTCCAAAGTCCAGGGGACACATCTGGGGAGGGCCTTGGTGGTGGGTGGTGACTCTGCACAGAGATGCAGGATGTCACCTGGTGAGAATGGCAGGAGTAAGGGAGAGAGCTAAGCTTCTCAGTTGCTTTCCTTTTAAAGCCATCAGAACCACACCCACTTCTCCATGAACTAACAATCCATGCATGAGGACACAGTCCTCACAATCTAATCACCTCTTTAAGGCCCCACCTTTCAATTACCATCATAGGATTTCCCACCCTCTTAACACTGTCATAGCGGGGGGGGGGGATTAATACATGAAACTTTGAGGGACACAATTCAACCCATAGCAGAGGCTGTTCCCAGATTCATCCATAGTGTCATTCCATCTCATTGCGCTAAACAGACAACCAAAAGTAAACTTTAGTGCAGGCCCAGGACTAGGGTGTGGCAGGAAAGGCCCTGAAGACATAAAATTTAAGGAAGCCCTCACTTTCAGGGCTATGCAAGTGCAGGGTTGGCCTTAAAAAGAACCAAGCACTTCCTTAAATTTTGCATCTTGCCCCTACGTCATCATTATAAAACCCAAATGGAATGCAACCTTCTAAAGATTCTCTTTTCCACATACGAGGGTACTTTCAAAAAATTGTGGAAAAATAGAATTAAAAGATGATATGAGTCTTTCCATGAACTTTTCGAAGTACCCTTGTACATGTGCCATGTTCACTAGAAGATCTAAATGAATTTGCAGATCGTAAACAAATAGAACTATTTACGTTTAAAAGTAATTCTTCTTTAATCTCTCGTGTGCCCACAGACACCCATGGCACCTCAACAAGGACATGCATGTGGCCACTCCAGGCCCGGCAGGCAAATGGGATGTGACGCTGGGTTTTCCAGGAATGCAACTACCAGGCAAACTGAGGGATGATTGAACTTTGTTTTTTAGGTGACTTCTCCAAGAATTGTTCACCGGTCAGAGCCTCTTAGTCCTGAGGACAACACTGTTGGTGACGTTGCCTTCCATCTGGCAGCTTCTGTGACTGTCTCTCAAACACGTGCCAGCTGGGCCTGGAGACATCGCTTAACGAATGAAGAACAGTTATTATCCAGTGTTTTATATGGAAAATAGCATCAGGTTCTAGATGCAAATAATTGGCTGACAGGCTTTCCACCCACATGAGTGCCCCACAGAGCGTTCTAGACGTGGGCAGGGAGCAGAAGAGCTCACTGTGCGGGGCTGTCCCAGACACTGGGGGCACCTATTAATCTGCCCTGCCACTGAATGCCAAACACAATCATTGCAACATGCAAAGCGGTTCCTACACATTTCCAAACGCCACTGCTGAGAAACATTATTTTACAAGGGTCGCTGGGCTGGCGGGTGGCAACAGTTGCGTCAAAGTCCAGCTCTGCACTCCTGCCCTAAGTTCTCACTCTCATGGCTGTTCCAACTGAGGAAGCATCTCTTAGACCTCCCCTCTCCCCTCTTATCAGTCTTTCCCCCTCTGCTACCTCAAATTAAAACAAATTACAGCAAAACAAAATCCAAAAGCCACCTTTCGCTTGGCTGTCCTTTCTAGCCCAAGCCCGTTTCTCTGTCCCCTCTCCGAGCTAAACTCCTCAAGAAGTGCTGCCTGCCCCTGCCGTCTGCACTTTGTAACCTCACATCACTTTACCCAAGTGAAAAATTTCAGGCATAGGTAAACACATATAAAGAATGCAGGGACAGATAATCCCTGCAATCATGCCCCGGATTTGACAAATATGAACAGTTTGCAGTATTTGATTGTGATTTGTGGGTTTCGTCCTCCCATCCTCGCCCCTGCTGACCCCCACCCGAGGCTGGGCCCCACTTCGGGAATCACTGCTTGGTCCTGACATCCCAGTGGGCGGTGCCTGCCTCTGATCATTTGATTGGCGCTGTCTCCACCACTCCCCCCATTGTTTTGCACCTAGAAAAGTGCTCCATAAATACTTGTTGCACATAAGAATGATGTATACAATAAATCCTGGATTCTCAGTAATAAGAAAGCAACCCCCAGCCGGCACGGTCTCCTGGCCCCTCACACTGCTGATCCCTCTGGTAAGCACCACTGGAGGAGGGTAACCCTGAGCCCAATTCATCCAGGTGTTGGAGTCCTGGCTCCCCTCCTGCCAGTTGGGAGTTTGGGGTGTGTTTCCTAGCTCTCTGCACCTCAATTTCTCATTTGTGAAATAGGGACCCCATCACAGCAGCTACCCCACCAGCCGACTCCCAGCCGGGTCCCAAACTGGCAATAAACAATAACTTAAATGTCAATTACAGCCTATTATTTCCCTTTTTAATATTTTTGTCCTTTAGTTCTGATTATTTTTGTAATAAGATACTCTTTGGACGAATGGAAAGTACAGAGAAGTAAAAAGAAGGGGAAAACTCACTCCTAATCCCACTATCTGGAGAGATCCTATTAGCAGGGCTCAGGCCAGTACCTCCTCAGCATATATTTTTAACCTGGATGCAACAGGTAGAGAGTTTTATTCGTCAGAAATTCTCAATAGGGCAGGCTGTTCGTTCAGTTGCTTAGAGTGTGGTGTTATAACACCGAGGCAAAGGGTTCGGATCCCCATACCGGCCAGCCACCAAAAAAGGAAAAGCATTAAAAAATCTGTCCAATTCTCCACAAAAATGTCCAATTATCCACAATAGTTCCTCACAAGTAAAGCAGAGTGGGAAGAGAGCTACATGCTCCCTGGGGTCCTGACAGTCCCCAAGGCTGAGAGTGAGGTCCTCGGGCCAGCCCACAGGAAAGGACATCTGGAGGGTCGTTTCTGGCTGCAGGATAGTGTGGGGTCCTGCAGGCAGGTAGAGGATGTCAGTGAGAGGAGAGGTGGAGAGGTTCCAGCAGCCTCTGTGAGGAGGAAACTTTGAGACAGAGAAGAGAAGCCTGAACGGCGTAAGGGTGGCCTTCCACGCCAGGCTCCTGTGAGCCGTGTCGGCTTCTGAGTCAGGCTGCCATTTCCTGCAGTTTTACCAAGCAGTGACTGGGCCTCGTGGAGCCCCGAGATTGGCGGGTTACATTGATAGCTGTGCATGAACAAGTCTGAAGTCACCTTAGTGCAGCCAAAGACTCTGTCCTGCACAGGAGAGACCCCCTAGTTCAGGATCGAAGGAACTAGAATATCAGAGGTGTATAAGTCAGTGTTCTCCAGAGAAACGAAACCTGTAGGATATGCATAGATGCATGAGGAGATTCACCCTGGGACTTGGCTCACATGGTTATGGAGGCCGGCAAGTCCCACCACACACCGTCTGCTGGGCGGCTCCAGGGGTGCAGGGCAGGATGGGGAGGAGAGGGGGTCCTGCTTCTGTGATGGTCTTGTCACACTGTGTTGTAATTACTCATTTATGGGCTCATGCCTCCCACCGACACCCTGCTCCTCAAAGGGGACTGTGTCTTGTCTATCTTTGAGTTGCCAGCTCCCTGGGCAGCCCTATATTCCTCCCTTCCCCCTGAGGGTGCCCTGCACAGTATTTGCAGGAGCTTATGGGTGTTCCTTTCCCCCAGGCTGCCTCCTTTAGCATGACTTTAGTCCCACAGGGCCATCCTGCATCCCTCTGTGGGCGTGCCGGGTCAGGTTCTCCTCCTGCCAGGAACACCGTCAGTGGGTAGAACCTGGCAGCCCCCTGCAGCTGCCCTGCAGAATGCACATGGGGCCCTGGCCAAGGCAGCGAGGACCTCCATCCAGGATGGTGCGGGTTGGACAGGAGAGGGACCTGGGGGACTAGGGCTTCGAGGTAGAGCAGCCTTCCTGGGCGTGTGACCTGTGCAGTCGCTTAGAAAGGTGCATGCTCGGTCCAATGCTCTGCATCACTATGTTGAAATTCTCAATACTTTTGAAAAAGGGGCCCTGCATTTTCATTTTAGGTCCCACAAATTTTATAGCTGATCCTGCTTGGAGGAATTATGCTGAGGAGGGTCCCAGGAGCAAGAAGGGACAATGAGTTGTTTAGAAGCAGCTCTGGGCCTCATCCACCCTCAGAGAGAAGTGACAGCTGAACTTGGGCAGGGGGTGGGCGAGCGATGGACAGGACCTTGGCTGGCACCTCTCTCTGCCCTGGATCAGGGAGCGATGACCCCCCCCCCCAAGTGTCTGGGTATCAATATCCCTGATTTCTCTCTTGAACACGAATGAGCACAGGCCCCAGAGGTGAACGTTGCCTTTTACTGCTTTTCTCACTAGAGAGAAAATTGAAGCGTGAAGACCTAGGATTGAAGATCACCCAAACGCAGAAATACTTTTTTCAGAGAAAAGGAAAATCGAGACCTTGATGTTCCACCATAGCTTTGTCAAGGGTGATATGAGCCTGGGGCAAGCGTGATCCTGAGTAAGCCCCAAGAGAAGCTGGCCCGGCAGCACCCCCCACAATATCCAACAGCTGCAAAATGCTCAGTGACCCAAACGGATGACAGCTGATGGGGCACGGGGAACCCAAGTTGCAGACACGGTTGATCCTCATTATGTCCAGATCCAGCATTTGCAATTTCGCTTAGTCACTGGAATTTATTTGTAAACCACACATCAGTACTCAGGACCTTCCGCGGTCATCTGTGGACAAGCACAGAATGGCCAAAACTTGGAGTTGCCTGAAATGAGAGTTCCCAGATGAGGTGGAACAAGCCTCTGCCTCCTGGTTTCTGCTCTTCTATGGAAAGAAAATGCCCTTTTCGAAGTTCATTGAGTGCTACATTTTTTGCGTTTTTGTGCTTTTTCTCGGTGCTTTTGTTGTTTAGTGTTCCTAATTGCAAGAGGGCACGATGTGCCTTGTGTGGAAAACACATGTGTTAGGTAAGCTTGGTTCAGGCACGAGTTATAGGGCTGTTGGCTGTGAGTTCAATGTTAATGAATCAACAACAGATATTAAAGAAGGTTTTTTTTTTT
>NW_007731601.1:103020-105732 GCF_000696425.1 Galeopterus variegatus
GGCAACGGGATTGCAACCCTCGGTGTTGCGCTCGCACCTCGCTCAGCCAGTGAGCGGGAACCAGTCTGTATGTGGGATCCGAACCCTTGGTGGGAGCGCCACTGCGCTCCAAAGCGGCACACTGTAGCAGTGCACCACCGGGCCGGCCCTAAAGAAGGTGTTTTTAAACAGAAACACACATAAAAGAAGGATTGTGGAAAAATAGAAAAGATAATATGAATCTTTTCATGAACTTTCGAAGTGCCCTGGTTGACAGAATCTCCATCTTATCTATGAGAAACAGGCTCAGAGAGATAAGCAATGCTATGGACTGTTTGTGTCCCCCCAATTCACATGTCAAAGCCCTAATCTTGCTGATTCTATGGCACAGTTCACACTTTTCAAGCGTTTCCACCAAAGTATTCCCAGCACAGAAAAGGGTGATGCGAGGCCCTGGGAATGATACGGGAGGTGCTCAGTGTCCCTGGGCTCAGGTTCCAGGACACGCCCATGGGTGTCCAGCCACTCCCGGAGGTCTCAGGCCCCCTCCTCTGGGCTCTCCCCCGAAGGCACATCAGTGTTGCCGGTCAGACCTATTTTTAGCACCAACCGGGGAAAATGAGACCACAGGGGGCTGGCTTGTGCAATCCAGTGGCTGGGCATGCTCCATAGAGAGCACAGAACATTCTGGTGCAAGTAACTGGGAACCACCCCCTTGATTGAATATTCATTAGATAGAGAAACTCTAAACGACAAATCCCAGCAGAAGGCAGGGTGGTTGCTCACTCTCCTGGAGGCGCCTGCATGGGCAGGCTGGGGTGTGGTGCTTTACTTTGTGTCGTACTTACTCTCAGCAGCTGCTCACTCTCTTGAGCCGCCTGCACTTTGTGCTGCACTTTAAGTGTGTTTTTCTTGCTTTTGTGTTAGACTGGATGTCTGTACTGAACTTTTACTTCTGTGTTAAACTTGGTGTGGGCCCTGCTCAGTGTCTGGAGCATGCCGCACTCTCTCTGTGGAACCTGTATGTCTCATCTGTCATATTAAACTTGTTCTCACTGTCTACTGTGACTCTGCCCTTGAATTCTTTCCTGTGGTGAGTCAAGAACCTGGTAAGAGGACAGGGTGGGCTGCAGCCAACTATGGGGCCCCTGGGACCCCACCTCCGACATCAGGAGTACAGAGAAGGAGCTGGAAATGACCCACCCAAGTGTAACATTTCTTGAACCTCTCAGCTCCTGTTTTACCTTAAAAATTATCATATATTCTTTATTCTGCTACACAGACTATCTGCTTTCGATTTACCATGACAACACTATATTAACTAGTTGAATGGTTTCACTCCAACAACTAGACACACACAGATGTCACATGCATTCCCCATGAGTCTCGCTCTCCTGAGTCCTCTGAGCCCAGCAGAGTGGAGGGTCTCAGCACACGATGAGGAGAAACAGACAAATGCGTGTTATAGCCCATGGCCAGAGCCAAGGTGGGGCAGGGGAGGGGTCTGCAGCATGACAAACCCATTTCCTCCCGGGGACGTCCTGGGGAAGAGCCCAGCTTTGGCCACGTTTCTGCAAGCCCTGGTTCCAGGGCACACATGCGCCCCTGTCAGGATTGAACACTTGGGGGCGCCACACACGCGCTGGACCCCCATGGCGTTGGGTGTCACTCTGATACGGTCTTGTTTCCCCAGATGTCTGCAGCCTCCTCTGTGGTCAACTACGGTTGCCATGAGTGCTCCGTGGCCACCAGCCAGAGTGGGTCTCAGGGTGGAGGCACTTTGCTGGTTTGGGGACATCAGTTCAGCTTCAGCCGATGGGGACACTTATGTTAACAAGCACAGCTGCAGAGGGAACCCCCAGGTGTCAAGGTGGGAGGACGGACGGAGCTCCTGACACCACCTCACATGAGACCAACCAGCAAACACCCAGGGCTTCCTATGTCCCCAAAGCAGGAGGGGCCACATCCACTCAGGGCAAGCCTGTGGCCCCGCAGGTGTCAGGCTCGCCAGGGGCCTCCGTTTTCCTCTGTCCTTCGTCCTCATCTGGATGTGTTGATGCTGGGTCTGGTTAGCCGTCTTCCCCTGTCCCCACAGTGACCTCACAAGGACAGATTATTGCACACAGCTAAAGCTTCATTGTGGACATCTGATAGGTACATCCAGGGGAACGTGCTTTTTCATAAGTGACTGTCACATCTCTGATGATTAACTTTCAAGTCTCTGGCTGGGGCGTTGCGTTCGTTTGAAATCACACACACGTGTTCACACACCTGCACACATGTGCACACACATGCACACCTGCACACATGTGTGCACACCTGCACGCACACACCTGCACACATGCGTGCAC
The DNA here is from genome assembly GCF_000696425.1 of Galeopterus variegatus. Lineage (NCBI taxonomy): Eukaryota > Metazoa > Chordata > Mammalia > Dermoptera > Cynocephalidae > Galeopterus > Galeopterus variegatus. Next base: position 105,351 of record NW_007731601.1, read on the forward strand.
ACCTGCACGCACACACCTGCACACCTGCGTGCACACCTGCACACACACCTACCTGCACACATGTGCACACGCATGCACACCTGCACACCTGCACACATGCATGCACACCTGCACGCACACACCTGCACACATGTGTGCACACCTGCACGCACACGCAGTTGCTCCTATTGCTTGGACAACCCCCCAGGCCTCTGTTCCCGTTCAGGTCTACACCACCTACGTTCCAATCAAGAATGTGCCTCCGAGGGAATCATGTGAGGAATCCCCTTGGAAAACACATGTTCGGGATCCCACCCTAGCGAAGGGCCGTGCGTCCGTCAGCATCTGATGGCGCCACTCGCTGATGGTGACTCGGCAGCCACTTGCTTCCCTCGTCCATCCC
>NW_007731601.1:106626-107570 GCF_000696425.1 Galeopterus variegatus
TTTTTTATTTCTTCTTTGAGCTAAGTGTAAACTAGAAATCCCTCCCTTAATTTAAAAGTTGTGAACACTTTTTGGACACCTCTGTTAATTTTTCTTAATTGTTTTGGATTATGTTTAGAGGATGTGGTCTGAAAAACCTCTACTTTAAAAACGTTCCCAAGGTTTTCTTTATGGCAAGAACAGGAACACGTTCCATGAGCATGAAGAAATAAATTTCTCTCTTCATGTGATATAACATTCAAGATATATTTCTATTAAATATGTAGATTTTAATTGCATTTTATTGTATGTATTGACATGTCCCACTATACCTGTATGTATGTGTATACGTGTGTCTATTTATTAATCAAGGTCTCTTACCATGTCTAATAGCTTTTGTTTACATCCGGCTGCTATGCTGTTTGGAGGACATAGGTTTTTATAGCTAGTCTATTTTTGTCATAAATAGTGGCTTTTATCATTATGTAGTGTCCCTTTTTATCTAGTTAGTGCTTTTAACATTAATTTCAACCTCCTTTCATATTAACATTAACTCGTTTGCTTTTGTTTCCATCTGCCTGATCTTTTTTTGAGTTTTCTATGGTCCTACTTTTTCCCTCCTTCCCCTTTCTTGTGTTCTTTTGGACTAATTTTTGTTTTTCTTTCTTTTTCTCATTATTTGTTTATTCTTTCTGTGGTAGTCCTAAGTCTTTTTCATATGTATTGTTAAATAAAGAAAGTCTAAATTTAATAATATCTTCACTTTTCCTAACAATCCAGGGCCTTCGAATGCTTTAATTCTTACATAACCATCTAACTTACCTAATATTGTCTCATCTCTTAACCTATCTTTTTTAACCCCTAAAATTCGACAATATTATTATCACTTCATAGTCAGTACTTAGATTTGCCCACATTTTTTTTTTTTTTTTTTAAAGATGACCGGTAAGGGGATCTCAACCCTT
>NW_007731601.1:108575-109928 GCF_000696425.1 Galeopterus variegatus
TTTTGGCAATTTCCCAAAAATGTCCTTTACAGCAATAGAATTTAATCCAGGATCACATGTTATTTTTAGTTGTCATGTCTCTTTAGTCTCCTTCAATCTGTGAGTTTCTCTATCTTTCTTTGATTTTGGTGACCTTGACACGTCGGCCAGTTATTTTGTAGAATGTCCCTCAAGTAGGATTTGTCTGATGTTTCCCTTTGATTAGTAGATTCAACTTATGCACTTTTGGCAGAAATATCACAGCAGTTGTGCTGTGTCCTCTTCACTGCATCCTATCAAGGGGAGCACGATGTGGATTTGTCCCATGACTGCTGATGTGACGCTGTGCTTTGTGACTTTGTCACTTGGTTAAGGTGATATCTGCCAGGCTTCTCCACTGTAAAGTTATACTTTTTCCCTTTGTCATTAATAAGTGTTTTTTGAAGAAGTACTTTGAGACCATGTAAATATTTCTGCCTGTTCAAACTTTCACCCACTGGTTTTAGCATCTGTTGATACTTCTTGGCTAAATTATTAGTAACTATGATGTTTGTCACATAGTAATTTCTCTAATTCCATCATTCCTTCTACACTTGTTAGTGGGCATTTTACTGTCAGAAAAGATTTTTCTTCCCTTTATTTATGTATTCATTAATTTACAAGTATATCTATATGGTTGGTTTTCTGTTTTATTCAGTGGGTTATAACATGTTATTATCATCTGTTTTGATGTTCAAATTATCTCAGGGCCAGCAGGAGCCACTTAGAGATGGCTCCTCTGTCCTTTCGATTTGTCCCCATCAGTTTCTGAGCACAACCTCACTGTCTGGCACAAAAGACGTTATCAGTTCATCTTGTACTTTTCCCACCTTAACCCTGGAATCAGCCATTTTCCTGAGAAGTCTTGCCTCCTTTTAAGAGAGAATGGTATTTAGAAACCATGATCTGGGTGCTAAGTGTGCTCACTGCCATTGGGGTATCCCTGCTCCCAGAACTTCTCAGTGGATAAAACTGGGGAATACCCATATATGTACACACATTTATATTTATATTAATTCTGTACCTGTCCATAAACATTGAAACCATTAGTTCACCCCTCCAATTACAATCTAGCACACAGGGCTCGTTCCAATGTTTTCCTTTTCCACATTTGCAAGTCCACTGCTGACCATGAGAAACTTGGCTTCCACTGTCCTCAATATTTTATCTATTTGATCAATCTCTTCTGAGCAACCGTCCTACCATTGTGTTGCCACACGCTCTCCAGTTCTCAGAGCCACTTTGCCCTGAGTGCGGGGGCGCCTCCCACCCAAAAGATTAAAGCCTGATAAAGATCTTTTATTGAAACACGGTGCTTGCAGGGCCTCATCGTGA
>NW_007731601.1:110622-111059 GCF_000696425.1 Galeopterus variegatus
TTTGGGGGATCCTTACCAGTGGGGACCTTCACAATCTCTGTGCTGGGGCTGGTCCCCGGCACCTGAGGATATGTTTTCACCTCAAAGAGGCAGCTGGAGAGATGAGCTTAAGCTAAGAGAGCAAAAGTCAGAGTGCCTGGAAAGGGAGAGAACCGTAAACCCCGTCTCGCTTTGGGCTGGGACCCAAAAGGCTATATTATGCAAAGAGAGTAATCTTAGCTTTGAGTCATCTGGACAGCCCAGAAAATCTCAAGCCCTGAACTTATATTAAGGTGATTCCAGATTGTTATTATCCTCAGGTACCTGGAAAAAGCAAAAGGAAAAAAAAAATCCTCTTTAAAGGAGAAGTACATCGTCTTAGGTCTCAAGTGTTTTCTATAATTAATTTTTAAAATATGATATCAACTACACATTAAAAATAATCACACACATGAGAG
>NW_007731601.1:111466-115919 GCF_000696425.1 Galeopterus variegatus
TATAATTAATTTTTAAAATATGATATCAACTACACATTAAAAATAATCACACACATGAGAGGACATGATACTTTGAGGAAGAACTAGCAGAAACAGTTACAGAGGGACACGATATGAATATACTATAAAAAGTGTAGACTCTACTATAATTAATTTTTAAAATATGATATCAACTACACATTAAAAATAATCACACACATGAGAGAACATGATACTTTGAGGAAGAACTAGCAGAAACAGTTACAGAGGGACACGATATGAATATACTATAAAAAGTGTAGACTCTCAAGTAATTATACTTACTATGTTTTAGGAAATACATGCTATGCTTGAATTTTTGTTTGTTTTGTTTGTTTGTTTGGCAAAAAGAAGCAGCAGTGGAAACTGATATAGCCACTTTGACAAAGAACCAAATAGAAATTCTAGAACTGAAAAATAACTAAAATTAGGAATTCAGTGGAATTCCTAATTCATAATTTCCAAAATAGGAATTCACTTATTAGCTCACTATACCTAGCTATAGAGAGAATTAGTGAACTGGAATATAGGTCGGAATAAACCAGACCAAGCAAAGCATGAAGAAACTAAAAGATGGGTGTGGCAAGAGACATAGAGGGTACACCAGGAACATCTGCTGTTTAATTAGAGCCCCAGAAAGAGAAGCTGGAGGAAATGGGACAGAGTCAACATGTGAAGAGATTACAGCTGAGATTTTTCCAGACTTGGTGAAGAGCATTAACTCATAGATGGAAGAGACACCCAAATACCATGTAGGGTAAATAAAGAGAAGGAAGAAGTAATCGCAGCCTTGGGTGCCTCACAGAGAAGCCACTGGCATGATGATGAAGTGGCTCCACGCCATCCCCTGCCCCACTCCTCCCCACCCAGACCACATGGATCATGGAAACTGAGCCACCATCTCAAGAATCCGTAGCTGGGGCACCACCCAAGAGCCACCTTGGAATCCTCATTTAGAAAGTGCAATTGCATGGTTCTTCACTCTGAGTACTCCTGGGATAAGAAACTAGATTTTAGAAAAAAGGAGATAGGACAAGAAGAAAGACGGTCAACTCGATGACCATCCTGGTGACAGATGTGCACCAATAGGATAGAGAGCAAGACGGGGGACACGGGCTGGAAAGGTGAAGGGAGCCAGAGAGAAGGCACGGGAAGCTCACTGGGACCTGGGCTGTCTCCACGCCAAGCCCAGAGCAACAATCTCAGCTCTCTCAGCCCCACGATCCCATTTTACAACAAAGATTGTGGAGTTTCTCCCTCACTGTCCCCACATGAAATTCAGAGAGATATATTTTAAACCTCTTACAGTTCCCTGACAGTGATAAAGGAGAAATAAAATAGACAACTTAAATAAAATCATCTGTATTTTAATAGATAAATACTCAGGCACAACCCACTAGAAGGCACGGTCTTGCAAATGGGTGACTAACTCTTGGTAAAAACTGGAACAAAATACAGTACAATCTTCCTGTATTTCACGACAGTTGCGATCCTGAAATTCAGTGTTTAGTAAAAAAAAAAAAAAATAAGTAAGTAAAACGATGTTAGGTTTTAGGGGCTGAATGATGATAAACAGAATCGTACAATATCATTTAAATTTGGGATTATTAGACTTCTTTAACATGTTTAAACTGCAGGAGTTTTATGACTTAAAATTACTTAAAATCCAGTCCCGTGGACATTTGAAAGTCACGCAGGATATGTGTGACTTCTGGCTGTGTGGGACCATCTTGACCATTCTAGAACATTCTATATCCCCACCCCACTCCCTGCAGATGCCCCCTGGTCGTTGTGGCACACACGAAACGCCTCCATGAGTCTCCAAGCCTAGCTCCAGCTCCGCCCCTGTTGAGAACTCTGCAGGCCCTGTCACCTCTGTGGAGCTTTGATAAGGCTGTGGCTCCACGCGGTGGAGCAATGTGAGTCACAGCCTTGGAAAGAACAGTGTTTGTTGGCTTTTTCTTCGAACAGGACCCTGGGGATAGCTTGGGCAGCGCTCGGGAAGGGAAATCTTGGTCTGTGGCCACGAGTCCGCCCAGCCCACTGACAAAGAACGTGAAGTCAAGAAAGGCAGAGGTGCAAAAAGTGTCACTCCCTCACCCTTCCCCGGCGAGAGGAGGTGGGCTTTGGTCATTCGGTCTTAAAGCACATGCACAATGGACTGCCACGGACTGGAGTGTGCGTGGTGGGCAGACGACGGGGCCTGCCCCCCCAGAGTGCACAGCCTGGGTGTCGCGGGGTGGGGGAGACAGACAGTAAACCAATAAATAAATAAGCCCTTGGATGTCAACAATTAAAGGAAAGAACAGGTGCTATGCGGTGGAGAATACATCGGAAGGGTTCAGCGGCCATTTAAAGCTAAGAAAAGAAGGTTGGGGGCAGCCATGGGAAGTTTCCATTCTCTCCCCAGGGTGACTTCTCAGGGGTGGGCAGCACCAAGGGCTTTGGGGGTTGGTCTCCTGCCCATTGAGGCTGTTGGTCTCCTGCCAACTCTATCAGTGACGTGGCACTCACTGGGCACAGAGGGCACGTCTTTCACAAAGAGAAGTTTGGGATTATAGGTGGAATGGGGTGAAGAGCTGGGCTGGAGAGGCTCAGAATGCAGAACCAGGGAAGGCCAGGCTGGTTCATTACCAAAAATGTTGTGAAATTCCAGCAAATTTCAGCCTTTTGGAAGGAAACCCCTTGAAGGCCCTCTCCCTTGGTAATATACCATCATGGAAATGAACCAGAAAAGATATGAAATATTTAAAGAACTTCCTAACTTTTAAGTTAGACCCAGATGCTGTGAACTCATTCAAAGAAACTCCCAATCCTAACAAATTCTGACACCCCGCATCCCATCCCCCACCCCACCTTGCAGTAGGAAAGGAATGAATCACTCACTCCAAAGGTGCCTGGGCCCGGCCCCTTCCTGGCGGACTGTGGCCAGTTCCTTATGACCGACGCCCTCAGTGTGAGGCACCCCGGGGGTGGCCCCGCAGAGGAGCTGCCCCGCGGCATCGTAATGCCCGAGTATCCCAGGTCGTAGGTTCTTCAAAAGGCTCAAGAAAAGGAAGTTTTTTGAGGCTGTTGTTGTACCCTTTACTTCCCACAACTCTAGAGTTTTCTTTGCTGTAAAAGGATTTTCCTTACCAAGCTCTAACAATTTTTGAAAACAAGTTTAAAATGCCTATTAAAGAAAATCTGGAAAGTATATAAAAAGAAAAAATAGTCAATTACGTATCTGTTTCCATTTCGTCATCTGTCTATTGCAGTGGAGTGTACACTCCATAACCTCATCTCTTACCACTCCCCATGACTTCGTCACCTCCTACCTGTCTCCTGGTGGTTCATCGATCACACCTCCTGCCTCAGGACCTTTGCACTGGCTCCTTCCTCTGCCTGGAATGCATTTTCCCAGGCGTCTGCGTGGCTTACTCCCTCATCTCTAAGTCGTTGCTCATATGCCACCTTCTCGATGCTGCTGATCTTGACGGCTCTACTTAGAATTGCATCATTGGCCACTCCTGACCCCCTTGGGCTGCTTCACTTCATCTTGTTTCTACAGCACCCAGCACTTTCTTCTAGTGTATAAGGTAATTTACTCATTTAGTACATTTATTGTTTACTGCCTGTCTTCCCCGCTAGACTAAGCTCCACGAGGGCGGGGATCGTCACTATTTTGTTCACAGGCACATCCCAAGCCTCTGGATGGTACTTATCACATAGCAGGTGCTCAATACATTTTTGCTTGGTAAATTAAATGAACGAAGACTGGCTAATATTTACTGACTACATGCTCTGTGCCAGGCACAGCTCCAAAGTACTTTACATTCTTTCAATAACCCTTGAGGAAACTTTTAATAAACCCATTTTACAAACGAGAGGCTGAGCAACTTGCCTAAGATCACACAGCCAGTAAACGTCATTGTCAGGGTTCGAACCCAGGCAACCTGACACCAGAGCCCGCCATCTCAACCACATTGCCACATTTGCTCCCTGTAGCTGCAATAAATGCCACAGCACTAGGCACATTTTAGTTATCATTGCATTTTAGTTGAATGAATGACTGAATAACTACAAAACAAACAGACTAAATAACATTCTAGTTTCCCCATCTAAAGACCAGTACTGGCCAACACACGATCGATCGTTTCTCTTGACACTGTTTTTTGTGTGAATTGCTTCCCTCTACCCTGGAGGGTTGGGAGCCCTTTGAGGATCTGATGCTATCGGACAGTATAAAACACAGGGGTGCACATGCGGAGGACAGGTTGCATGTGGTTTCAGGGGGTCCATGGACATTCCCTGCTCTATTGGGTTGGGGTTCTGCAGAGAAACAGAACCACAGGGGAGATCTGAGGGTACTTCAAAACATGGAATTAAAAGATAATATGAATCTTTCCATTAACTTTTTTTTTTTCCTTTTTGTCTTTTTTCGTGACCGGCAACA
>NW_007731601.1:116311-118309 GCF_000696425.1 Galeopterus variegatus
GATCGCAACCCTCAGTGTCGCGCCCGTACCGGACCGGGACCGGCAACGTGATCGCAACCCTTGGTGTCGCGCCCGCACCCGCTCAGCCAGTGAGCAGCCGGTCTGTATGTGGGATCCGAACCCTTGGCGGGAGCGCCGCTGCGCTCTCAAGCAGCGCACTGTAGCAGTGCGCCACCGGGCCGGCCCTCCATTAACTTTTTGAAGACGCTTTGTATATCTATGTCTACATCTGTGTTAGTCAGAGTTCTTCAGAGAAGCAGAGCCAATAGGATGTGTGTGTGTGTGTGTGTGTCTGTATACACACACATCACAGTATATAGATATAAGAGAGAGGATTTATTTAGGGAATTGGCTCACACAATTACGGAGTCTGAGAAGCCAAACACAGGTGTGATCTCAGGTGAGGTCTGAGCCTCACAGGACACTCTGGAGCCTAAACTATGTCACAGAGTTCATGCCACCTGGAAGCAAGGGGTCTGGGCTGTCACGCTCCGGACCGCTCGGCTGTTGGAAAGGCTGCCCCAGCCGGATGCGAACTGCCAGGCGCTTCTGGCTTTCAGGGGCATCTGGCTGAAGTGGCTCCAGCCGCATGAGGAAGTGTCAGGGAGAAGAGGGAAGGGGAGAAATCAAGGATGACACCCAGGTTATCTGCCGCCGAGTGGGTGGTGCTGCCGTTACCATGATGGGAAGACAGGGCAGGAGGAAGGGCTGAGCTTGTTACGTGTGAGATGCTTGCTAGACGGCCCAGGGGCAATGTCAAGTGACCGTGAGCATGAGTTAGGGGCCTGGGGAGGGGTTGGGCTGGAAGCACACATCTGGGAGTCATTGGGGGTGGCTGCTGTCTGAAGTCATGGGGCCATCTACAGGTGACGGGTCAGATAAGTGACAGTGCCCCTTTTATTTAAGGACCCTACTTCCCCTTCCTGCCTCTCATTCTGCTCCAGCCACACTCCTGTGACTTCCAGAACGCCCATGCTCCAACCCGCCACAGGGCCTTGGCACGTGCTATTCCTTCTGCTGGGAGCACTCCGCCTCTCCTCCTCACTTAGTTAATTTCCACTCATGCTCTTGGCTCACGCATCACTTCCTCAGAGAGGTGTCTTTGACCTCCCTGGCCACACCAAGCCCCCTGTCTACCCTCTCCTGGGAACTTGTCCCTCTCCTGGGTAACAATGGCCATAGTTGACATCTATTTGTGTGATTTTGTGGGTTTTCCTTGCCATGGGGCTCCCAGTCCCCCATCCTCCTGTGCCTGATGGGGCATCGTGCTTCCCATTGGCACCATCTGACTAGATCTTTCTTGTCACGGGAGCTTGTCCATCGGCCCCTGATGGCTCTCACCTATTTGTCCAGATTTGTTTCTCGCTGAGATATTCTCTGCACTAAGCAGATGGAACTGTTTGCCCACCTGGAGCAGGCTGCGCGTGTTTCTGCCCCGTGCCTGCGCGGATGCCAGGTGACCCAATCAGCAGGAGTCCCTGTCTGCATTGCTGACTGCTGGTGCCAGCATCCACCTCTAGGGGGTCCTTTCAAATGCACCTCCTCATGCAGGATCTCCAGTCTTCCCACCTGCAAGTACCGTTTCTCTCCTCAGTGTTCGTTTGATGCTCTGTAGGGCCCTAGAGCCCTTACCCGTTCTGCCCTTTTTGCATACTTCTAGGCAAATCTATCTGTGTTCTTTGACCCCTGAGGGCCGCAATCCAGCCTGGGTCCACCTCACTACGGCCTGGAGCAGAGGCGTGGGTGGAATCTACTAGAACTGATGCTGTGTGCCTCTCTGTGTGTGTCTTCAACACAGAGCTCCAAAAGGGATAGCACCTCATCACGCAGCGCCCCACGAGTCCCCACTGTCAAGACAAAGGTACAAAACCTCAGCCTCAGCTGCCAGATCTAATGGGTCACCTTGACCTTAGAAATGACTTCCGTGACCTCTGTGCTGTTTTGTTTTGGTTTTTTGGTTTTTATCAGTGTGTTTTATCTAATATATTTTGAAAAATT
>NW_007731601.1:119586-120654 GCF_000696425.1 Galeopterus variegatus
GTGTGCCACCGTATTGACTACACTTTCTTATTTTTTGTCTTCTTGATGCTCTGGCATTTGGGTTCTTGAACCTGGAGAGACTAGCCCAGCAACCATGCTTTTAACATGCAAACCAACCAATCTATAACCCACACGCTCAACTATCTCCTTTATCACAAACTCTGCACCAAGCCAGTATTCCCCTGCCCTAAATCCCAGGACCAGGTACCAACCCAGAGCCTGCAGAAATTATTCGAACTACCCAATCTAAGCTTAGTGTCTCTATCCGCCTTGCTCAGTCCTTCCTGTGAAAATAAAGGCTCGGGGCCCTGCTGTCACCTCTCCCCTCCGGGCCAAACCTGGGGCTTCCCCACGTGGCCCTGCGTGCTGTGCTCCTGTTTCTAGGCTGAGCATAAACTGCTTCCCTCTTGACAATCATCTCCATGTCTGCATGTCTCATCACTCTTGATTAAAACAAATCTCGGGCACATTTGCACACAACGCCATTGTGTTCATCCATTCATCCATCGATGGACATTTGGGCTGTTTCTGCCTTTTGTCTGTTGTTTTATAATGAAATATGTTAAGCACGCAAAAAGATGTAGCAAGCATAATGGATATAAGGAATATTCATATACTGCCACCTGCCCTAAGAAACCAGAAGTTATAGCTTCTCCTGGAGCCCCAGTGAGGCAGGAAGCTAGACAGAGACAAGAGCTGGAGGAGGAAACCTGGTTATTTGCAAATGGGACAAACCAGTTCCCCAAGGATGTAGGCATGCACGTGTGCAGAAGTGGCCACAGGAGACAAAGACAATTCCAGACAGGGCGCCCCGCCCACCTTGGGCACCATTTGGTTGGACCAATGAGATCCCACCAGCTAGGGTGCCAATCACTTTAATCAACAGGAGAGAGACTACACTCAGGGCTCAACCAATGACCAAATGACACGAATCCAGCTAAGAAGACTTAAACTCGGGCCGACACGGTGGCGCACTGGATAGTGCGCGGCTTGGGAAGCGTGGCGGGAGATCCCACATACAGACCGGCTCCCGCTCACTGGCTGAGCGAGGCGCGGGAGCAACACCGA
>NW_007731601.1:121372-122516 GCF_000696425.1 Galeopterus variegatus
GAAAAAAAAAAAAAAAAAAAAAAAAAAAAAAAAAAAAAGACTTAAACTCCCAGGAATGCAACCGTGGGGGCTCTTGAGCCACTCTCTCACTCGAGCCTGCTCGATCCCCTCTGGAGCATATTCTTGCTTTGCTAATTAAAACTGCTCTTTGCTTCGTGTCTTGCCCAATTCTTTGTGTGAGACACCAAGAAACCACCTTTAGCCAGCAAAATCTGGAATTTCCTTTAACACCAGTGTGCCCTCCACCTGCCATGCCTCTCTTCCCCAAGGGGTTTGGTCTCCCCCATTAGTGACATCCATCCCAGGCAGGATTGCAGCTTTTGCTACATGCATGTGGCCTCATAAGCAACATATGCTATTGTCTTGTATGGTTTTGAATTTTACAGAAATGGTAATACTTGATACATTCAGCAATGTGCTTTATTTCACTCAGCATTGTTTTTGAGATTTATACATGTTGAGGCATGCAGCGTTAGTTCATTCATTTTACTTGGCTGTGTAATATTTCATTCTTTGAATGCACTATATGTACCCATTCTCCTATTGATGGAAATTCGGATATTTCCAGTTTTTTCACTAAAACATGAACATTCCTCTGTGTGTGTGTGTGTGTGTCCATCTGTAGGGGGCAGACACAAGCAGGGAACTGAGGAACGAAGACATTCACATACACAGATATGGCCAAACTGTTCTCTACACTGAGATACCAGTTTACACCCTGACCAGCCAGGTATGAGCATTCATGCTGAGGAGGGGGCTGACTCTCAACCTGCACATCTACTCCCACACCAGACATCCTCTTGTTCACTGCTGTCCTCTCAGGAACTGCATCCTCGTGGGTGCTTTTGGCATTCAAAGGAGAGGCGTTTCCTGGAGCTTCCTGCAATCGTGGATGAAGTGGTTTGGCCAGGATGTTTCTGGAGTGGAATCCCTTGTTTCTGCTGCAAGGATCCCAGGAGGTGCATGAGACAGCAGAGGGAGCCCAGCTGCCCTCTGATTGTTACTGCTTGCAAGAGAGTTCGCAGGGCCCCCATGAGGTCCCTAAGCTTGTCTGTAGATGGGATGCTGAACCCTCCCTGCCCCTGCGAGTGAGACCCTACTAGGACGTGACCCAGCCCTCATTCTGACCTGGAGTTTTGGCTTC
>NW_007731601.1:122963-128263 GCF_000696425.1 Galeopterus variegatus
CTGATTGTTACTGCTTGCGAGAGAGTTCGCAGGGCCCCCATGAGGTCCCTAAGCTTGTCTGTAGATGGGATGCTGAACCCTCCCTGCCCCTGCGAGTGAGACCCTACTAGGACGTGACCCAGCCCTCATTCTGACCTGGAGTTTTGGCTTCCTGCTGGTCCCAGGGGAGAATTGTTCCATCAGTTTCAGGCAGTAGCCTCAGCAGATTTGTAGGCATCGAGCAAACAAAAAACATTTGCCTAATAACGTGCTTGTAGTGAAGAGTTTTTGTGCTTTTGTGCTCTGACAATGCAAAGTGTTTCAGCAAAGAGGAGGCAAATTTCTTTGAAATTAGGATATTCGAAGTAACGACTCAACTCAGGCCTTTTGATATTGCTTTAAGAAATCTGTTTTGCCCATAAAATCATGTCTCTGCTGTTTGCCCCATTCAGTTAGCATTTATTGCAATTTTCAGATAGCAACTTCTTCCACTCTACCTTCTGTAATTCAAAACAGGAATCTTTAAGTCCTCGGAAAATTGTTTTCATAATATTCTAAAGTGAAAATACTTGCAAATATGTACTTTTGAGAACAAGTGTAAATTTAAAATTCAGGACTAAAGAAACCTTTTATGTGCGATCTTGTCTATACTGTAAATCACAAAGTGCTTTATTCTCTATTCTTTGAGCACGTCTCAATTGCCCTGTGTTTCCATGAGACTGGAATTGCTGGGTAGGGGGTTAGGATGGGCTCAAAGGCTGCTCTATGTGCCTTGTATGCTTTGAGCATTTGCTTGAATGGCTCACACTACCCCAGGCCTCGCCAGCCTGTGGACACAAAGAATAATGCCGTAATAGCTGGGATGGATTCTTGCCCCATCCTTGTTTGGAGTCTCACCTCCCTGCAAAGTTCTCTCAGTCCACCCAAATATTAGTGGGTGTCCCACCCACACTCTTGCCCAGGCAGCTACCAGCTGGCATCTGCCAAGCACCAACACCATGGATACTTGGCCCACCAGCACCTGCATCTGCTAGACCAGGCCGTCCCTTCCCTTGGCCCAACCTCTGGCTTCTGCCCTCCGAGGGCTCGGGAGGCAGGTGGGGGAGAGGGCCCGTCTCCATGGTTTGCTGAAGGGGTCAGGTTGTGCCAACGCCCTCCATGCCTGGACGGTTTCCAAGGACAGTTTTTGCAGGTTTCATTCACAGGTCCCTCTGAGATCCAGATGTGTCCAGGCAGGGCAGGGGACCATGTGACAATCTTGGTTGTTAATAGATCAGCCTCTCCTGCCTGCTGCTAGCCCCATTCCTCTAATCAACAGACTTCTGGGGCTGCCTCCTCATTTGGTGGAAACACACACTCACTGTACTTGGAACAGAAGTTTCCTCAGGGCCAGAAATGCGCGTCTCCTTGTTAACCGTATCCCTAAGGGTCATGCATCGTCGCGATGCTGCTTACTGTCGGGTGCAGCTGAGAACGGGATCTGCAGGAGTGGGGGAGAAAGCGGGTGGGGGGCCACCTTCGAAGGTCAGGAGAAGGTGAGCACGTGAGAACTGAAGTCTCCAGACTTCTTCCAGCCTTAGTTATCCAACCAGGGAAAGACCGGGTTGTACTAGTTGACCTCTAAGGACACGTTAAGCTCTTTAAACTATTAGGAGACAGAATAAAATCTTGTTTATTATTTATTTGTTTGTTCAAAAACACTGGTTAGTGAATAGATCGGATAAACGTCTGAGACGCCTCTTTCTGGTGACTTCGTTGGGAAGGCTCATCCGCTTCCAGCTTTCTTCTCTGCTAACATAAGTGTCCCTGGTTACGAATTTCCTTACAAGTGTCACCTTAGTTGCATCCCACAAGTTTTGATAGGCAGTATTTTCTTGCTCTTCAGTTCTATGTATTTTAAATTTTTCTTTATTTCTCAACTGACTCATGAATGATTCAGAGGCCTATGGTTAAGTTATTTATTTCATTATTACTATTTTTTGCGGTGGCTGTCCGAGACAGGGATCCAGCCCTGGGCCTTGGTGTTGTCAGCGCCGTGCTCTAACCAACTGAGCTCACCGGCCAGCCCTAACCTTCGACTAAGTTATAAAATCAAATCTACCTCTGTTTGACTATCGGTTTCACTGGGAAAACAAAACTTAAATTTCACCCATCGGAAACCGCCAACTAACCTCTAGCTGGAGCCTTTCGACTTGAATCAATCAAATAGTTTCTTTGTCTTGGTTCCTCGAACACCTTATAAAAATTTTCCCCTGTGGCCCCTTGGTGGAGCCCTGAACCGCTTGCAGCCTGGTGCAGCCCGATTTACGAATCACTAAAGGCTCAAACACACTCATGAAAGTTTTAATGCACCTAAGTTTACTTTTAACACACCCAACAGGAATGATCGAGCGTGTCCAAGGCATGATGTGACCTCCCGGGGCAGCTGGATTTAAGACAGCCCCAGACTGGAAACAGCCCAGATGTCCTTCCTCGGGAGAAAGGATAAATAGTGTGGATTATTCACAAAGTGGAAACAAAAGGATGACTGAGCCACACACAACAAGGTGGATGAATCAAGAGACAGATGTTGAAGCAAAGGAGCCCGACACGAGAACACGGACTGTGACCTTCCGTGTGTGCAAAGCACAGAACTGCCAGGTCTAGCTCAGGGTGAGAGAAGAAAACCGGCGGTCCCCTTGGACGGGGAGGGGTACAGCGACCAGGAGGGGACAAGGGGAGACCTCGGGGTGCTGCCCAGTTTCCGTATCTTGATCTGGGTGGTGTGGATGTGTGTAAAAATTCATTGTACTAAACACTTAAAATTTGAACACTTTATTGTATGTGAGTTACACTCAGTAGAAAAAGAAAGAAGTGGGGGGTGGGGGGCCCACACATTGCTCTTTAAAGAGTGCATTTCTTACACAGCAAAAACAGTCTTGAAATTTTCATCTAATTTTCCTCAATCTTTCCTGCTCCTCCTCCTCCTTTCTGTCTCCCCCCAGCCTCCACCAGAAGCCTGGAAGTTTCTGTGATTGCCTTGGGGAGGGAGTGTGACCGCAGCCAGAGAGGCTGGGGTGGGGGTCTGGGGTGGGTGAAGGACCCCAGGCATAGAAAGAGATCTGCGAGAAAACTGACAAGCAGGAAAAAGAAAGCTTCTCCACCTCCAAAGTAGATTCCGTGGACTAAGGGTAGGAGGAAGGACGGGATGATGAGCCTGCCCAAGAAAGCCCCCACCTCCCGGGCCAGCACTGGGAAGGAGAAGAAAGAAGGTAAAGCGTGAGTAAGAGGATCCTGGTGCCACAGAGTGTGTGCGGGGGGACCCAGCTGCCCACCTCACATGCCTGGCCCGAGGGGAAGAGGCTGCCAAGAGCCTTGGCTCCCACTGACTTGACCTTAGAACTGTGACCCCAGGGTCAGACCCAGCTACTTGATAGGAAGAAGGTTCAGCCTCTCCGTGTCAAAGGACTGCAGAGCCAAGGCAGGAGCAAGGCTGGGCAGCACCCATAAGAGAGGGGGTCAAAGGCAGCTGCCAGCTGAAGGGAACTGAGTAACGGTGGGTTCCGTGACCAGCTGTGTTAATGAGGAAGCCCTTGACCACAGCCAGGGATCTGATCAGTCCCAGCTCGGCCTCTCCAGGTATTAAGTGTTGTATAGTAAAGAAACTGACTGGTCTTGCCCCTGGTTGGCAGGAATGACATTTGAAAAATTCCCAAGTAATGAGAGTGTCTTTGTTACTCATGAGCCCCTGGGATCATACCTGAGTTTTTGCTAATGGGTTGATTGAAAATGGGCTCAGAGAGAGCCTCTGGAGGGGGTGACCAGGCCCCAAAGACCACTATGTGATTGGAGGGTTGGGGCTTTGTGATTTGGGGGAGGGCAGAGGGGATGGGAGACTGAGTCCAGCTACCAGACCCTTGATTCAATCCATCACACCTACATAATGAAACCCAAAAAAGAACTCTGGCCCCAAAGACCACTATGTGATTGGAGGGTTGGGGCTTTGTGATTTGGGGGAGGGCAGAGGGGGTGGGAGACTGAGTCCAGCTACCAGACCCTTGATTCAATCCATCACACCTACATAATGAAACCCAAAAAAGAACTCTGCACACCAAAGCTCAGCGCAGATTCCTGGTTGGTGAACACGTGGGTCAGCTGGGAAGGTGAGGTGCCCACCTGACTCCTACAGGACAGGGCATGGGAGCTCTGCGTGCTGGACCCTCCCAGACCTTGCCCTATGTGTCTCTTCACCTGGATGGCCCTGATCAGAACCCTTTATAATAAAATTGTAATCATAAGTGTAGCACTTTCCCGAGGTCTGTGAGTTGTTCTAGCAAATTATCAAAACTGAGGGGTCATGGGACCCCCCTGATTTTGCAGCTGGCATCTGAAGTGGGGGCAGTCTTGTTGGGAGCCGTGTCCTTAAACCTGTGGAATCTGACACTAATTCCAGGTAGTGGTGTCAGAACTGAATTGCCATACACCAGTTTGGGTTGAAACAGAATGTTAAGAAACCTCATGCAACTGAGCAGAAATGTGCTTGAGAGGAAGATCTCAAATCTGTCTGGGAAACAGTTTTAACCCAGGGCAATTTAAGACTGAGAATAGGGAACATGAAGCAGACCAAAACAGTCGCATTAACATTTTTGTGTTAAGTTCAGAAATATAAACCTTTGTTATTTTAAGAACTTATAAAGTTTAAGAGAATTTGACATACTTGAGTGTTAACATCAGACTTGGGATTCTAATTTTACATGGGTTCTTGAGTCATTGATTTCAACCTGTGATTGCAAGTTGAAATCTTACTAAGTCGGTAAACAGTTTTGGAATATTTAAAAATCACCATAATTGCACATTTAATACATCTGATTTGTAAGAATCACACAAGGACTTGGGAAGATTTGTTAGTCGGATAAATTGGAAAACTTAGAAAACTGAATATAATAAACTTTGATTGCAACTTAAAATGTTTAAAGGAGTTTAATTAACTAAGTAGGTAAATGGTACAAACATTAATCAAAGTTCTCCTTAAAAATGATTGTTAAAATTTGTTGGATCTATTCATAGAATAAGATTTGTAAGCTGCATTTAAAAGCTCAGGATGGAGGCAGGGGAACGGGAGTCGCAGTTCAGTGGGTAGAAAGTTTCAGTTACAGAAGATGAGTAAGTTCCATGGGCCGGCCCGGTAGTGCACTGCTACAGTGCGCCGCTTGGGAAGTGCGGCGGCGCTCCCGCCGAGGGTTCGGATCCCACATACAGACCGGCCGCTCACTGGCGGAGCGAGGTGCGGGAGCAACACCGAGGGTTGCGGTCCCGTTGCCGGTCCCGGTCTGGTACGGGCG